>NC_056439.1:42178316-42390090 GCF_018296145.1 Oncorhynchus tshawytscha | reverse complement strand
GAGATGGAGACGGAGAGAGATGGAGGGAGAGGGAGAGAGAGCTGGAGGGGGAGAGGTGGAGGAGAGGGAGAGAGAGGTGGAGGAGAGGGAGAGAGAGGTGGAGGAGAGGGAGAGAGAGGTGGAGGAGAGGGAGAGAGAAAGGAAGGAAGCAAGGTGATAGAGAGGAAAGGATGGAGGGGTAACCTCGCCCCCAGTTACAGAGCATGTAAGCCTGGGATATCAACCACTCTGAATTGGTCGTAGTGGGAGTGACCGTAGAACTATATGGGAGTGACCTACCGAGTAAAGTATTTGTCATTTAATTTTAGTGAATCACACAACTGCGAGGCACGGCTCTGTGCTTGTGGTGTGCTAGCATACAGGGAGGGTTAGGGAGGAAGATGGGAGGTGATTGGTTGGTAGATTGGCCGATTAAACCAATAGAATTGGCTTAATTGGTTTAATTCTACATCCCTCTCTGTATTCAATGGCTAATGAAGGCCAAGTTTAACGGGTTGGTCCACCAGACTCTTTGCGCATTTGGGCAGAAGCGTCTGGGAATGAGATTAGGTGGAGGGAGATGAAGGATGGTGAGAGAGAGGTAGAGGAGAGGGAGAGAGGAAGGGAACAAGGTGAGCGATGAGAGGGAGAGAGGGGGGGGAACAAGGTGAGCAATAGAGAGGTAGAGGGGAGGGAGGGAGAGAACAAGGTGAGCGATAGAGAGGTAGAGGGGAGGGAGGGAGAGAACAAGGTGAGCGATAGAGAGGTAGAGGGGAGGGAGGGAGAGAACAAGGTGAGCGATGAGAGGTAGAAGGGAGGGGAGAGGGAGGGAACAAGGTGAGCGATAGAGAGGTAGAGGGGAGGGAGGGAGAAAACAAGGTGAGCGATAGAGAGGTAGAGGGGAGGGAGGGAGAGAACAAGGTGAGCGATAGAGAGGTAGAGGGGAGGGAGGGAGAGAACAAGGTGAGCGATAGAGAGGTAGAGGAGAGGGAGCGAGGAAGGGAACAAGGAGAGAGGTAGAGGAGAGGGAGAGAGGAAGGGAACAAGGTGAGCGATAGAGAGGTAGACGAGAGGGAGGGAGGGAGAGAACAAGGTGAGCGATAGAGAGGTAGGAGAGGGAGAGAGGAAGAGAACAGGGTGAGCGATGAGAGGTAGAGGGGAGGGAGGGAGGGAGAGAACAAGTTGAGCAATAGAGGAGAGGGAGAGAGGAAGGTAACAAGGTGAGCGATAGAGAGGTAGACGAGAGGGAGGGAGGGAGAGAAGAAGGTGAGCGATAGAGAGGTAGAGGAGAGGGAGAGAGGGAGGGAACAAGGAGAGAGGAGAGGGAGAGAGGAAGAGAACAAGGTGAGCGATAGAGAGTTAGAGGAGAGGGAGAGAGGAAGGGAACAAGGAGAGAGGTAGAGGAGAGGGAGAGAGGAAGGGAACAAGGTGAGCGATAGAGAGGTAGAGGAGAGGGAGAGAGGAAGGGAACAAGGTGAGCGATAGAGAGGTAGACGAGAGGGAGAGAGGAAGGGAACAAGGTGAGCGATAGAGAGGTAGAGGAGAGGGAGAGAGGAAGGGAACAAGGTGAGCGATAGAGAGGTAGACGAGAGGGAGAGAGGAAGGGAACAAGGTGAGCGATAGAGAGGTAGAGGGGAGGGAGAGAGGAAGGGAACAAGGTGAGAGGTAGAGGAAAGGGAGAGAGGAAGGGAACAAGGTGAGCGATAGAGGTAGAGGAGAGGGAGAGAGGAAGGGAACAAGGTGAGAGGTAGAGGAAAGGGAGAGAGGAAGGTAACAAGGTGAGAGGTAGAGGAAAGGGAGAGAGGAAGGGAACAAGGTGAGCGATAGAGGTAGAGGAGAGGGAGAGAGGAAGGGAACAAGGTGAGAGGTAGACGAGAGGGAGAGAGGAAGGGAACAAGGTGAGCGATAGAGAGGTAGAGGAGAGGGAGAGAGGAAGGGAACAAGGTGAGCGATAGAGAGGTAGACGAGAGGGAGGGAGGGAGAGAACAAGGTGAGCGATAGAGAGGTAGGAGAGGGAGAGGGAGGAAGAGAACAGGGTGAGCGATGAGAGGTAGAGGGGAGGGAGAGAGGGAGGGAACAGGGTGAGCGATGAGAGGTAGAGGGGGGAGAGAGGGAGGGAGGGAACAAGGTGAGAGGTAGAGGAGAGGGAGAGAGGAAGGTAACAAGGTGAGCGATAGAGAGGTAGAGGGAGGGAGGGAGGGAGAGAACAAGGTGAGCGATAGAGAGGTAGGAGAGGGAGAGAGGAAGAGAACAGGGTGAGCGATGAGAGGTAGAGGGGAGGGAGAGAGGGAGGGAACAAGGTGAGAGGTAGAGGAGAGGGAGAGAGGAAGGTAACAAAGTGAGCGATAGAGAGGTAGAGGGGAGGGAGAGAGGGAGGGAACAAGGTGAGAGGTAGAGGAGAGGGAGAGAGGAAGGTAACAAAGTGAGCGATAGAGAGGTAGACGAGAGGGAGGGAGGGAGAGATCAAGGTGAGCGATAGAGAGGTAGAGGAGAGGGAGAGAGGAAGGGAACAAGGTGAGCGATAGAGAGGTAGAGGAGAGGGAGAGAGGAAGGGAACAGGGTGAGCGATAGAGAGGTAGAGGAGAGGGAGAGAGGGAGGGAACAGAGTGAGCGATAGAGAGGTAGGAGAGAGGGAGGGAGGGAGAGAACAAGGTGAGCGATAGAGAGGTAGAGGAGAGGAAGGGAACAAGGTGAGCGATAGAGAGGTAGACGAGAGGGAGGGAGGGAGAGAAGAAGGTGAGCGATAGAGAGGTAGAGGAGAGGGAGAGAGGGAGGGAACAAGGAGAGAGGTAGAGGAGAGGGAGAGAGGAAGAGAACAAGGTGAGCGATAGAGAGTTAGAGGAGAGGGAGAGAGGAAGGGAACAAGGAGAGAGGTAGAGGAGAGGGAGAGAGGAAGGGAACAAGGTGAGCAATAGAGAGGTAGAGGAGAGGGAGAGAGGAAGGGAACAAGGTGAGCGATAGAGAGGTAGACGAGAGGGAGAGAGGAAGGGAACAAGGTGAGCGATAGAGAGGTAGAGGAGAGGGAGAGAGGAAGGGAACAAGGTGAGCGATAGAGAGGTAGACGAGAGGGAGAGAGGAAGGGAACAAGGTGAGCGATAGAGAGGTAGAGGGGAGGGAGAGAGGAAGGGAACAAGGTGAGAGGTAGAGGAAAGGGAGAGAGGAAGGGAACAAGGTGAGCGATAGAGGTAGAGGAGAGGGAGAGAGGAAGGTAACAAGGTGAGAGGTAGAGGAAAGGGAGAGAGGAAGGTAACAAGGTGAGCGATAGAGAGGTAGACGAGAGGGAGGGAGGGAGGGGAGAGAACAAGGTGAGCGATAGAGAGGTAGGAGAGGGAGAGAGGAAGAGAACAGGGTGAGCGATGAGAAGTAGAGGGGAGGGAGAGAGGGAGGGAACAGGGTGAGCGATGAGAGGTAGAGGGAGGGAGAGAGGGAGGGAGGGAACAAGGTGAGAGGTAGAGGAGAGGGAGAGAGGAAGGTAACAAAGTGAGCGATAGAGAGGTAGAGGGGAGGGAGAGAGGGAGGGAACAAGGTGAGCGATAGAGAGGTAGAGGAGAGGGAGAGAGGAAGGGAACAGGGTGAGCGATAGAGAGGTAGAGGAGAGGGAGAGAGGGAGGGAACAGGGTGAGCGATAGAGAGGTAGGAGAGAGGGAGGGAGGGAGAGAACAAGGTGAGCGATAGAGAGGTAGAGGAGAGGAAGGGAACAAGGTGAGCGATAGAGAGGTAGAGGGGAGGGAGGGAGAGAATGATGGTAGTGGAGGAATAAAAAAATCTGAAAAATATTGGAAGAGAAAATGTAACCAGGACATTTAGTTCCAAACACATGACGTTGAACAACATAATCCTCTTCATGCTGTTAGTTTCCTAGTAGTATATTTAATAGTTGTTGTTTTATGGAGTGGCTTATGTACTTGGCATGTTCCAGTCTATACCTGGCCAACATGGTACTCCTCTCCTCATAACACTCTCTCTGTTCTCTGTCTAATGAGAAACTTCCCAGACCTACAGTCTGGCTGACGTCCTGATCCACCAACTCCCTCTTTCTCTCCTCTGGGCCTTTCTCTCTCCCTTTTTCTCTCTCCACCTATCTCTCTCTCTCTCCCCCACCTATCTCTCTCTCCCCCACACCTCTCTCTCTCCCCTACCTATCTCTTTCTCCCCCACCTCTCTCTCTCCCCCACACCTCTCTCTCTCCCCCACCTCCCTCTCTCTCTCCCCACCCTCTCTCTCTCCCCCCCTCTCCCTCCCTTTCTCCCCCACCTCTCTCTCCCCTCCCTCTCCCCCACCTCTCTTTCTCTCCCCCTCTCTCTCTCTCCCCACCTCTCTCCCCCACCTCTCTCTCTCCCCCACCTCTCCCCACTCTCTCTCTCCCCCACCTCTCTCTCTCCCCCCCACCTCTCCCCCACCTCTCTCCCCCCACCTCTCCCCCACCTCTCTCTCTCTCCCCCACCTCTCTCTCCCACTCTCTCTCCCTCTCCCCCACCCTTCTCTCTCCCCCACCTCTCTCCCCACTCTCTCTCCCCCACCTCTCTCTCTCCCCCACCTCTCTCCCCACCTCTCGATCTCCCCCACCTCTCTCCCCCCTTTCTTCCCCCCTCTCTCTTTCTCCCCCACCTCTTTCTCTCTCCCCCCCTCTCTCTCTCTCTCTCCCTCCCTATCTCTCTCCCCCACCTCTCCCTCTCTCCCCCACCTCTCCCTCTCTCTCCCCCACCTCTCTCTCTCTCTCCCCCACCTCTCTCTCCCTCCCTTTCTCCCCCACTCTTTCTCTCCCCATCTCTCTCTCCCCCACCTCTCTCCCCACACCTCTCCCCCCATCTCTCTCTCCCCCACCTCTCTCCCCACCTCTCTCTCTCTCCCCACCTCTCTCTCTCCCCCACCTCTCTCCCCCCACCTCTCGATCTCTCTCTCCCCACCTCTCTCTTTCTCCCCCACCTCTCTCTTTCTCCCCCACCTAATTTCTCTCTCCCCCACACCTCTCTCTCTCTCTCTCTCCCTCCACCTCTCTCTCTCCCCCACCTATCTCTCTCCCACACCTATCTCTCTCTCCCCCACCTCTCTCTCCCCCACACCTATCTCTCTCTCCGCCCACTCTCTCTCTCCCCCCATACCTCTCTCTCTCTCTCTCCCCCACCTCTCTCTCCCCCCCTCTCTCTCTCTCCCCCACCTCTCTCTCTCCCCCACATCTCTCTCTCCCCCACCTCTCTCTCTCTCTCTCTCCCCCACCTCTCTCTCTCCCCCCCTCTCTCTCTCTCCCCCCCCATCTCTCTCTCTCCCCCACCTCTCTCTCTCCCCCCACCTCTCTCTCTCACCACTCTCTCTCCCCCACCTCTCTCTCTCTCTCCCCCACCTCTCTCTCCCCCACCCTCTCTCTCCCCACACCTCTCTCTCTCCCCCCACCTCTCTCTCTCCCCCACACCTCTCTCTCTCTCTCCCCACACATCTCTCTCTCTCCCCCCACCTCTCTCTCCCCCACCCTCTCTCTCTCCCCACACCTCTCTCTCCCCCCTCTCCTCTCTCTCTCTCCCCCCACCTCTCTCGCTCTCCCCCACCTATCTCTCTTTCCCCCACCTCTCTCTCTCCACCCACCTCTCTCTCTCCCCCACCTCTCTCTCCCCACCATCCTTATACCTCTCTCTCTCCCCACCCATCTCTCTCCCCCACCTCTCTCGCTCTCCCCACCTATCTCTCTTTCCCCCACCTCTCTCTCTCCACCCACCTCTCTCTCTCCCCCACCTCTCTCTCCCCACACCTCTCTCTCTCCCCACACCTCTCTCTCTCCCCCCACACACCTCTCTCTCTCTCTCCCCCACCTATCTCTCTCTCCCCCACATTGCTCTCTCTCTCCACCTCTCTCTCCCTCTTTTCTCTCCCCACCCCCCCACCCCCACCTATCTCTCTCTCCCCCCACCTATCTCTCTCTCTCCCCCACCTATCTCTCTCCCTCCCTCTCTCCCCACCTCTCTCTCTCCCACACCTCTCTCCCCCCCACACCTCTCTCTCTCTCCCCCCACCTCTCTCTCTCTCCCTCCCCTCTCCCCCCACACCTCTCTCTCTCTTCCCACCTCTCCTGCCCCTCATTTCTTTTTATCCCCTCTCTTCTCTGTCTCCATCAGGAGGTGGTTTATGTCAGTGCTAAGCTGAAGATCTTGGAAAACAGGCAGCAGCGAATATCTGAGGTCCGAGCCAAGTACGACTGGCTGAAGAAAGAGCTGGAACAGACCAAGCAGCATCTGATGCTGGAGCCCGAGAAATGGACCACTGAATGTGTGTGTGTGTGTGTGTGTGTGTGTGTGTGTGTGTGTGTGTGATAATTGCATTTCAGCCACAGCCTTGACACCTACGGTAATCATTCTGGTAAATGTTAGGGACCTCAATGTTTCTCTACCTGCTACACCTATCATTGACACCTGTGTTTTCCTGTCCCTGTCCACCCACTGTAGAATATCCCTTCTTCTAGAAATGTCCATTCTACTCATTGTAATGATATGGCCTGTCTCTACCCCTGGTTGTAACATATTTCGGTCTCTCCTCCCCTGTAGCATGGCTGTAACATAATGTCTATCTCTGTCCCCTGTAGCATGGATGTAACATAATGTCTATCTCTGTCCCCTGTAGCATGGCTGTAACATAATGTCTATCTCTGTCCCCTGTAGCATGGCTGTAACATAATGTCTATCTCTGTCCCCTGTAGCATGGCTGTAACATAATGTCTATCTCTGTCCCCTGTAGCATGGCTGTAACATAATGTCTATCTCTGTCCCCTGTAGCATGGCTGTAACATAATGTCTATCTCTGTCCCCTGTAGCATGGTTGTAACATAATGTCTATCTCTGTCCCCTGTAGCATGGCTGTAACATAATGTCTATCTCTGTCCCCTGTAGCATGGCTGTAACATAATGTCTATCTCTGTCCCCTGTAGCATGGCTGTAACATAATGTCTATCTCTGTCCCCTGTAGCATGGCTGTAACATAATGTCTATCTCAGTCCCCTGTAGCATGGCTGTAACATAATGTCTATCTCTGTCCCCTGTAGCATGGCTGTAACATAATGTCTATCTCTGTCCCCTGTAGCATGGCTGTAACATAATGTCTATCTCTGTCCCCTGTAGCATGGCTGTAACATAATGTCTATCTCTGTCCCCTGTAGCATGGCTGTAACATAATGTCTATCTCTCCTCCCCTGTAGCATGGCTGTAACATAATGTATATCTCTGTCCCCTGTAACATAATGTCTATCTCTCCTCCCCTGTAGCATGGCTGTAACATAATGTCTATCTCTGTCCCCTGTAGCATGGCTGTAACATAATGTCTATCTCTGTCCCCTGTAGCATGGCTGTAACATAATGTCTATCTCTGTCCCCTGTAGCATGGCTGTAACATAATGTCTATCTCTCCTCCCCTGTAGCATGGCTGTAACATAATGTCTATCTCTCCTCCCCTGTAGCATGGCTGTAACATAATGTCTATCTCTGTCCCCTGTAACATAATGTCTATCTCTGTCCCCTGTAGCGTGGCTGTAACATAATGTCTATCTCTGTCCCCTGTAGCATGGCTGTAACATAATGTCTATCTCTGTCCCCTGTAACATAATGTCTATCTCTGTCCCCTGTAGCGTGGCTGTAACATAATGTCTATCTCTGTCCCCTGTAGCATTGCTGTAACATAATGTCTATCTCTCCTCCCCTGTAGCATGGCTGGAACATAATGTCTATCTCTCCTCCCCTGTAGCATGGCTGTAACATAATGTCTATCTCTGTCCCCTGTAACATAATGTCTATCTCTGTCCCCTGTAGCATGGCTGTAACATAATGTCTATCTCTCTGTCCCCTGTAGCATGGCTGTAACATAATGTCTATCTCTGTCCCCTGTACCAGGGCTGTAACATAATGTCTATCTCTGTCCCCTATAGCATGGCTGTAACACAATGTCTATCTCTGTCCCCTGTAGCATGGCTGTAACATAATGTCTATCTCTGTCCCCTGTAGCATGGCTGTAACATAATGTATATCTCTGTCCCCTGTAACATAATGTCTATCTCTGTCCCCTGTAGCATGGCTGTAACATAATGTCTATCTCTGTCCCCTGTAGCATGGCTGTAACATAATGTCTATCTCTGTCCCCTGTAGCATGGCTGTAACATAATGTCTATCTCTCCTCCCCTGTAGCATGGCTGTAACATAATGCCTATCTCTCCTCTCCTGTAGCATGGCTGTAACATAATGTCTATCTCTGTCCCCTGTAGCATGGCTGTAACATAATGTCTATCTCTGTCCCCTGTAGCATGGCTGTAACATAATGTCTATCTCTGTCCCCTGTAGCATGGCTGTAACATAATGTCTATCTCTGTCCCCTGTAGCATGGCTGTAACATAATGTCTATCTCTCCTCCCCTGTAGCATGGCTGTAACATAATGTCTATCTCTCCTCCCCTCTAGCATGGCTGTAACATAATGTCTATCTCTGTCCCCTGTAGCATGGCTGTAACATAATGTCTATCTCTGTCCCCTGTAGCATGGCTGTAACATAATGTCTATCTCTGTCCCCTGTAGCATGGCTGTAACATAATGTCTATCTCTGTCCCCTGTAGCATGGCTGTAACATAATGTCTATCTCTGTCCCCTGTAGCATGGCTGTAACATAATGTCTATCTCTGTCCCCTGTAGCATGGCTGTAACATAATGTCTATCTCTGTCCCCTGTAGCATGGCTGTAACATAATGTCTATCTCTGTCCCCTGTAGCATGGCTGTAACATAATGTCTATCTCTGTCCCCTGTAGCATGGCTGTAACATAATGTCTATCTCTGTCCCCTGTAGCATGGCTGTAACATAATGTCTATCTCTGTCCCCTGTAGCATGGCTGTAACATAATGTCTATCTCTGTCCTGTAACATAATGTCTATCTCTGTCCCCTGTAGCATGGCTGTAACATAAATCTCTGTCCCCTGTAGCATGGCTGTAACATAATGTCTATCTCTGTCCCCTGTAGCATGGCTGTAACATAATGTCTATCTCTGTCCCCTGTAGCATGGCTGTAACATAATGTCTATCTCTGTCCCCTGTAGCATGGCTGTAACATAATGTCTATCTCTGTCCCCTGTAGCATGGCTGTAACATAATGTCTATCTCTGTCCCCTGTAGCATGGCTGTAACATAATGTCTATCTCTGTCCCCTGTAGCATGGCTGTAACATAATGTCTATCTCTCCTCCCCTGTAGCATGGCTGTAACATAATGTCTATCTCTGTCCCCTGTAGCATGGCTGTAACATAATGTCTATCTCTGTCCCCCCTGTAACATAATGTCTATCTCTGTCCCCTGTAGCGTGGCTGTAACATAATGTCTATCTCTGTCCCCTGTAGCATGGCTGTAACATAATGTCTATCTCTGTCCCCTGTAACATAATGTCTATCTCTGTCCCCTGTAGCATGGCTGTAACATAATGTCTATCTCTGTCCCCTGTAGCATGGCTGTAACATAATGTCTATCTCTGTCTCTCTATCTCTGTCCCCTGTAGCATGGCTGTAACATAATGTCTATCTCTCCTCCCCTGTAGCATGGCTGTAACATAATGTCTATCTCTGTCCCCTGTAACATAATGTCTATCTCTGTCCCCTGTAGCATGGCTGTAACATAATGTCTATCTCTGTCCCCTGTAGCATGGCTGTAACATAATGTCTATCTCTGTCCCCTGTACCATGGCTGTAACATAATGTCTATCTCTGTCCCCTGTAGCAGCATGTCTATCTCTGTCCCCTGTAACATAATGTCTATCTCTGTCCCCTGTAGCATGGCTGTAACATAATGTCTATCTCTGTCCCCTGTAGCATGGCTGTAACATAATGTCTATCTCTGTCCCCTGTAGCATGGCTGTAACATAATGTCTATCTCTGTCCCCTGTAGCATGGCTGTAACATAATGTCTATCTATGTAACATAATGTCTCTCTCCCCTGTAGCATGGCTGTAACATAATGTCTATCTCTGTCCCCTGTAGCATGGCTGTAACATAATGTCTATCTCTGTCCCCTGTAGCATGGCTGTAACATAATGTCTATCTCTGTCCCCTGTAGCATGGCTGTAACATAATGTCTATCTCTGTCCCCTGTAGCATGGCTGTAACATAATGTCTATCTCTGTCCCCTGTAGCATGGCTGTAACATAATGTCTATCTCTGTCCCCTGTAGCATGGCTGTAACATAATGTCTATCTCTGTCCCCTGTAGCATGGCTGTAACATAATGTCTATCTGTCCCCTGTAGCATGGCTGTAACATAATGTCTATCTCTGTCCCCTGTAGCATGGCTGTAACATAATGTCTATCTCTGTCCCCTGTAGCATGGCTGTAACATAATGTCTATCTCTGTCCCCTGTAGCATGGCTGTAACATAATGTCTATCTCTGTCCCCTGTAGCATGGCTGTAACATAATGTCTATCTCTGTCCCCTGTAGCATGGCTGTAACATAATGTATATCTCTGTCCCCTGTAACATAATGTCTATCTCTCCTCCCCTGTAGCATGGCTGTAACATAATGTCTATCTCTGTCCCCTGTAGCATGGCTGTAACATAATGTCTATCTCTGTCCCCTGTAGCATGGCTGTAACATAATGTCTATCTCTGTCCCCTGTAGCATGGCTGTAACATAATGTCTATCTCTGTCCCCTGTAGCATGGCTGTAACATAATGTCCCCTAGCATCTCTATCTCTGTCCCCTGTAGCATGGCTGTAACATAATGTCTATCTCTGTCCCCTGTAGCATGGCTGTAACATAATGTCTATCTCTGTCCCCTGTAGCATGGCTGTAACATAATGTCTATCTCTGTCCCCTGTAGCATGGCTGTAACATAATGTCTATCTCTGTCCCCTGTAACATAATTTCTATCTCTGTCCCCTGTAGCATGGCTGTAACATAATGTCTATCTCTCCTCCCCTGTAATATGGCTGTAACATAATGTCTATCTCTCCTCCCCTGTTGCATGGCTGTAACATAATGTCTATCTCTCCTCCCCTGTAGCAAGGCTGTAACATAATGTATATCTCTGTCCCCTGTAACATAATGTCTATCTCTGTCCCCTGTAGCATGGCTGTAACATAATGTCTATCTCTGTCTGTCCCCTGTCTATCTCTGTAGCATGGCTGTAACATAATGTCTATCTCTGTCCCCTGTACCAGGGCTGTAACATAATGTCTATCTCTGTCCCCATAGCATGGCTGTAACATAATGTCTATCTCTGTCCCCTGTAGCATGGCTGTAACATAATGTCTATCTCTGTCCCCTGTAGCATGGCTGTAACATAATGTCTATCTCTCCTCCCCTGTAGCATGGCTGTAACATAATGTCTATCTCTCCTCCCCCCTGTAGCAATGGCTGTAACATAATGTCTATCTCTGTCCCCTGTAGCATGGCTGTAACATAATGTCTATCTCTGTCCCCTGTAGCATGGCTGTAACATAATGTCTATCTCTGTCCCCTGTAGCATGGCTGTAACATAATGTGTCTATCTCTGTCCCCTGTAGCATGGCTGTAACATAATGTCTATCTCTGTCCCCTGTAGCATGGCTGTAACATAATGTCTATCTCTGTCCCCTGTAGCATGGCTGTAACATAATGTCTATCTCTGTCCCCTGTAGCATGGCTGTAACATAATGTCTATCTCTGTCCCCTGTAGCATGGCTGTAACATAATGTCTATCTCTCCTCCCCTGTAGCATGGCTGTAACATAATGTCTATCTCTCCTCCCCCTCTAGCATGGCTGTAACATAATGTCTATCTCTGTCCCCTGTAGCATGGCTGTAACATAATGTCTATCTCTGTCCCCTGTAGCATGGCTGTAACATAATGTCTATCTCTGTCCCCTGTAGCATGGCTGTAACATAATGTCTATCTCTGTCCCCTGTAGCATGGCTGTAACATAATGTCTATCTCTGTCCCCTGTAGCATGGCTGTAACATAATGTCTATCTCTGTCCCCTGTAGCATGGCTGCTGTAACATAATGTCTATCTCTGTCCCCTGTAGCATGGCTGTAACATAATGTCTATCTCTGTCCCCTGTAGCATGGCTGTAACATAATGTCTATCTCTGTCCCCTGTAGCATGGCTGTAACATAATGTCTATCTCTGTCCCCTGTAGCATGGCTGTAACATAATGTCTATCTCTGTCCCCTGTAGCATGGCTGTAACATAATGTCTATCTCTGTCCCCTGTAGCATGGCTGTAACATAATGTCTATCTCTGTCCCCTGTAGCATGGCTGTAACATAATGTCTATCTCTGTCCCCTGTAACATAATGTCTATCTCTCCTCCCCTGTAGCATGGCTGTAACATAATGTCTATCTCTGTCCCCTGTAGCATGGCTGTAACATAATGTCTATCTCTGTCCCCTGTAGCATGGCTGTAACATAATGTCTATCTCTGTCCCCTGTAGCATGGCTGTAACATAATGTCTATCTCTCCTCCCCTGTAGCATGGCTGTAACATAATGTCTATCTCTCCTCCCCTGTAGCATGGCTGTAACATAATGTCTATCTCTGTCCCCTGTAACATAATGTCTATCTCTGTCCCCTGTAGCATGGCTGTAACATAATGTCTATCTCTGTCCCCTGTAGCATGGCTGTAACATAATGTCTATCTCTGTCCCCATGTAACATAATGTCTATCTCTGTCCCCTGTAGCATGGCTGTAACATAATGTCTATCTCTGTCCCCTGTAGCATGGCTGTAACATAATGTCTATCTCTGTCCCCTGTAGCATGGCTGTAACATAATGTCTATCTCTCCTCCCCTGTAGCATGGCTGTAACATAATGCCTATCTCTGTCCCCTGTAACATAATGTCTATCTCTGTCCCCTGTAGCATGGCTGTAACATAATGTCTATCTCTGTCCCCTGTAGCATGGCTGTAACATAATGTCTATCTCTGTCCCCTGTAGCATGGCTGTAACATAATGTCTATCTCTGTCCCCTGTAGCATGGCTGTAACATAATGTCTATCTCTGTCCCCTGTAGCATGGCTGTAACATAATGTCTATCTCTGTCCCCTGTAGCATGGCTGTAACATAATGTCCATCTCTGTCCCCTGTAGCATGGCTGTAACATAATGTCTATCTCTGTCCCCTGTAGCATGGCTGTAACATAATGTCTATCTCTGTCCCCTGTAGCATGGCTGTAACATAATGTCTATCTGTCCCCTGTAGCATGGCTGTAACATAATGTCTATCTCTGTCCCCTGTAGCATGGCTGTAACATAATGTCTATCTCTGTCCCCTGTAGCATGGCTGTAACATAATGTCTATCTCTGTCCCCTGTAACATAATGTCTATCTCTGTCCCCTGTAGCATGGCTGTAACATAATGTCTATCTCTCCTCCCCTGTAGCATGGCTGTAACATAATGTCTATCTCTCCTCCCCTGTAGCATGGCTGTAACATAATGTCTATCTCTCCTCCCCTGTAGCATGGCTGTAACATAATGTCTATCTCTCTCCCCTGTAGCATGGCTGTAACATAATGTCTATCTCTGTCCCCTGTAGCATGGCTGTAACATAATGTCTATCTCTCCTCCCCTGTAGCATGGCTGTAACATAATGTCTATCTCTCCTCCCCTGTAGCATGGCTGTAACATAATGTCTATCTCTGTCCCCTGTAGCATGGCTGTAACATAATGTCTATCTCTGTCCCCTGTAGCATGGCTGTAACATAATGTCTATCTCTGTCCCCTGTAGCATGGCTGTAACATAATGTCTATCTCTGTCCCCTGTAGCATGGCTGTAACATAATGTCTATCTCTCCTCCCCTGTAGCATGGCTGTAACATAATGTCTATCTCTGTCCCCTGTAGCATGGCTGTAACATAATGTCTATCTCTGTCCCCTGTAGCATGGCTGTAACATAATGTCTATCTCTGTCCCCTGTAGCATGGCTGTAACATAATGTCTATCTCTGTCCCCTGTAGCATGGCTGTAACATAATGTCTATCTCTGTCCCCTGTAGCATGGCTGTAACATAATGTCTATCTCTGTCCCCTGTAGCATGGCTGTAACATAATGTCTATCTCTCTCCCCTGTAGCATGGCTGTAACATAATGTCTGTCTCTCTCCCCTGTCCCATGGCTGTAACATAATGTCATAATGTCTATCTCTGTCCCCTGTAGCATGGCTGTAACATAATGTCTATCTCTGTCCCCTGTAGCATGGCTGTAACATAATGTCTATCTCTGTCCCCTGTAGCATGGCTGTAACATAATGTCTATCTCTCCTCCCCTGTAGCATGGCTGTAACATAATGTCTATCTCTGTCCCCTGTAGCATGGCTGTAACATAATGTCTATCTCTGTCCCCTGTAGCATGGCTGTAACATAATGTCTATCTCTGTCCCCTGTAGCATGGCTGTAACATAATGTCTATCTCTGTCCCCTGTAGCATGGCTGTAACATAATGTCTATCTCTGTCCCCTGTAGCATGGCTGTAACATAATGTCTATCTCTGTCCCCTGTGGCATGGCTGTAACATAATGTCTATCTCTGTCCCCTGTAGCATGGCTGTAACATAATGTCTATCTCTGTCCCCTGTAGCATGGCTGTAACATAATGTCTATCTCTGTCCCCTGTAACATAATGTCAATCTCTGTCCCCTGTAGCATGGTTGTAACATAATGTCTATCTCTCCTCCCCTGTAGCATGGCTGTAACATAATGTCTATCTCTGTCCCCTGTAGCATGGTTGTAACATAATGTCTATCTCTCCTCCCCTGTAGCATGGCTGTAACATAATGTCTATATCTGTCCCCTGTAGCATGGCTGTAACATAATGTATATCTCTCCTCCCCTGTAGCATGGCTGTAACATAATGTCTATCTCTCCTCCCCTGTAGCATGGCTGTAACATAATGTCTATCTCTGTCCCCTGTAGCATGGCTGTAACATAATGTCTATCTCTGTCCCTGTAACATAATGTCTATCTCTGTCCCCTGTAGCATGGTGTAACATAATGTCTATCTCTCCTCCCCTGTAGCATGGCTGTAACATAATGTCTATCTCTGTCCCCTGTAGCATGGCTGTAACATAATGTCTATCTCTGTCCTCTGTAGCATGGCTGTAACATAATGTCTATCTCTCCTCCCCTGTAGCATGGCTGTAACATAATGTCTATCTCTGTCCCCTGTAGCATGGCTGTAACATAATGTCTATCTCTGTCCCCTGTAGCATGGCTGTAACATAATGTCTATCTCTGTCCCCTGTAGCATGGCTGTAACATAATGTCTATCTCTGTCCCCTGTAACATAATGTCTATCTCTGTCCCCTGTAGCGTGGCTGTAACATAATGTCTATCTCTGTCCCCTGTAGCATGGCTGTAACATAATGTCTATCTCTGTCCCCTGTAGCATGGCTGTAACATAATGTCTATCTCTGTCCCCTGTAGCATGGCTGTAACATAATGTCTATCTCTGTCCCCTGTAGCATGGCTGTAACATAATGTCTATCTCTCCTCCCCTGTAGCATGGCTGTAACATAATGTCTATCTCTGTCCCCTGTAGCATGGCTGTAACATAATGTCTATCTCTGTCCCCTGTAGCATGGCTGTAACATAATGTCTATCTCTGTCCCCTGTAGCATGGCTGTAACATAATGTCTATCTCTCCTCCCCTGTAGCATGGCTGTAACATAATGTCTATCTCTGTCCCCTGTAGCATGGCTGTAACATAATGTCTATCTCTGTCCCCTGTAGCATGGCTGTAACATAATGTCTATCTCTGTCCCCTGTAGCAAGGCTGTAACATAATGTCTCTCTGTCCCCAGTAGCAAGGCTGTAACATAATGTCTATCTCTCCTCCCCTGTAGCATGGCTGTAACATAATGTCCATCTCTGTCCCCTGTAGCATGGCTGTAACATAATGTCTATCTCTGTCCCCTGTAGCATGGCTGTAACATAATGTCTATCTGTCCTCCCCTGTAGCATGGCTGTAACATAATGTCTATCTCTGTCCCCTGTAGCATGGCTGTAACATAATGTCTATCTCTCCTCCCCTGTAGCATGGCTGTAACATAATGTCTATCTCTCCTCCCCTGTAGCATGGCTGTAACATAATGTCTATCTCTGTCCCCTGTAGCATGGCTGTAACATAATGTCTATCTCTGTCCCCTGTAGCATGGCTGTAACATAATGTCTATCTCTGTCCCCTGTAGCATGGCTGTAACATAATGTATATCTCTGTCCCCTGTAATGGCATAATGTATATCTCTGTCCCCTGTAACATAATGTCTATCTCTGTCCCCTGTAGCATGGCTGTAACATAATGTCTATCTCTGTCCCCTGTAACATAATGTCTATCTCTGTCCCCTGTAGCATGGCTGTAACATAATGTCTATCTCTGTCCCCTGTAACATAATGTCTATCTCTGTCCCCTGTAGCATGGCTGTAACATAATGTCTATCTCTGTCCCCTGTAACATAATGTCTATCTCTGTCCCCTGTAGCATGGCTGTAACATAATGTCTATCTCTGTCCCCTGTAGCATGGCTGTAACATAATGTCTATCTCTACTCCCCTGTAGCATGGCTGTAACATAATGCCTATCTCTCCTCTCCTGTAGCATGGCTGTAACATAATGCCTATCTCTGTCCCCTGTAGCATGGCTGTAACATAATGTCTATCTCGCCTCCCCTGTAGCATGGCTGTAACATAATGTCTATCTCTGTCCCCTGTAGCATGGCTGTAACATAATGCCTATCTCTGTCCCCTGTAGCATGGCTGTAACATAATGTCTATCTCTGTCCCCTGTAGCATGGCTGTAACATAATGTCTATCTCTGTCCCCTGTAGCATGGCTGTAACATAATGTCTATCTCTGTCCCCTGTAGCATGGCTGTAACATAATGTCTATCTCTGTCCCCTGTAAGCATGGCTGTAACATAATGTCTATCTCTCCTCCCCTGTAGCATGGCTGTAACATAATGTCTATCTCTGTCCCCTGTAGCATGGCTGTAACATAATGTCTATCTCTACTCCCCTGTAGCATGGCTGTAACATAATGTCTATCTCTCCTCCCCTGTAGCATGGCTGTAACATAATGTCTATCTCTGTCCCCTGTAGCATGGCTGTAACATAATGTCTATCTCTCCTCCCCTGTAGCATGGCTGTAACATAATGTCTATCTCTGTCCCCTGTAGCATGGCTGTAACATAATGTCTATCTCTGTCCCCTGTAGCATGGCTGTAACATAATGTCTATCTCTGTCCCCTGTAGCATGGCTGTAACATAATGTCCATCTCTGTCCCCTGTAGCATGGCTGTAACATAATGTCTATCTCTGTCCCCTGTAGCATGGCTGTAACATAATGTCCATCTCTGTCCCCTGTAGCATGGCTGTAACATAATGTCTATCTCTGTCCCCTGTAGCATGGCTGTAACATAATGTCTATCTCTCCTCCCCTGTAGCATGGCTGTAACATAATGTCTATCTCTCCCCTGTAACATAATTTCTATCTCTGTCCCCTGTAGCATGGCTGTAACATAATGTCTATCTCTGTCCCCTGTAGCATGGCTGTAACATAATGTCTATCTCTGTCCCCTGTAGCATGGCTGTAACATAATGTCTATCTCTGTCCCCTGTAGCATGGCTGTAACATAATGTCTATCTCTGTCCCCTGTAGCATGGCTGTAACATAATGTCTATCTCTGTCCCCTGTAGCATGGCTGTAACATAATGTCTATCTCTGTCCCCTGTAGCATGGCTGTAACATAATGTCTATCTCTGTCCCCTGTAGCATGGCTGTAACATAATGTCTATCTCTCCTCCCCTGTAATATGGCTGTAACATAATGTCTATCTCTGTCCCCTGTAGCATGGCTGTAACATAATGTCTATCTCTCCTCCCCTGTAGCATGGCTGTAACATAATGTCTATCTCTCCTCCCCTGTAATATGGCTGTAACATAATGTCTATCTCTCCTCCCCTGTTGCATGGCTGTAACATAATGTCTATCTCTCCTCCCCTGTAGCAAGGCTGTAACATAATGTATATCTCTGTCCCCTGTAACATAATGTCTATCTCTCCTCCCCTGTAGCATGGCTGTAACATAATGTCCATCTCTGTCCCCTGTAGCATGGCTGTAACATAATGTCTATCTCTGTCCCCTGTAGCATGGCTGTAACATAATGTCCATCTCTGTCCCCTGTAGCATGGCTGTAACATAATGTCTATCTCTGTCCCCTGTACCATGGCTGTAACATAATGTCCATCTCTGTCCCCTGTAGCATGGCTGTAACATAATGTCCATCTCTGTCCCCTGTAGCATGGCTGTAACATAATGTCCATCTCTGTCCCCTGTAGCATGGCTGTAACATAATGTCTATCTCTGTCCCCTGTAGCATGGCTGTAACATAATGTCCATCTCTGTCCCCTGTAGCATGGCTGTAACATAATGTCTATCTCTGTCCCCTGTACCATGGCTGTAACATAATGTCCATCTCTGTCCCCTGTAGCATGGCTGTAACATAATGTCCATCTCTGTCCCCTGTAGCATGGCTGTAACATAATGTCCATCTCTGTCCCCTCCCCATAGTTGACCTGCAGCAGACGTTTGAGGTGGACTCTCTGGAGTACCTGGAGGCTCTAGAGGTGATGACAGACAGACTGGAGACCAGGGTCAACTTCTGCAAGGCTCACCTCATGATGGTCACCTGCTTCGACGTCACCTTCCGACGCAGGTAGAACTAAGAACGGCCAGGCGGACCACACCTCCTCTAGGACTCATGGGAAGTGGAGACAACACAACAGGAAGAGAGAGGGATGGAGCAGAGGGCGATATTTCCCTGAGGAGGTGCAGAGGCAGATGGAGACATAGGCATCCGGAGACTAAACAGGAATATTTTTTTTAAGCAGCGGGGAAGGGAGTGGGAGAAGAGGAGGAGGAAGAGGAGGGAGAAGAGGAGGAGGGAGAAGAGGAGGAGGGAGAAGAGGAGGAGGAAGAAGAAGAGGAGGAGGAAGAAGAGGAGGAGCAGGAGAAGAGGAGGAGGAACAGGAGGAGGAGGAGGAGGGAGAGTGTTTTAAAGAAGGAGTATATCTGAAGAGGAGGAGGAGAGAGAGTGTTTTAAAGAAGGAGTATATCTGCCACGGACAGGAAGATCACTTTTGCAGAGCAGTTGTTGGAGTTTGTAAATAAAGTTTTGCTTGCTTTGAATAAGGCCTGGCTGCCGGATGGCTATTAGTCACGTAGGGAAACAAAGAGAGAAGAATGACAGAAAGGAAAGACAACCAACCGTGTGAGAGAGACAAGTGCCTTGTGAACACTGACATCTGAAACATTTCTCCTGTATTTGTGTACAAATGGTGCTCGCTGAAAAAAATTATAGATCTTCTTAGTCAAAATCACATGAAAAAAGTTTCTCTGTTTCCTCTCCCTGCCGAGCTGTTCTCAGTGGTTTGTACTTATATAGTTCTACACTAGTTATGATGTTGCGTGTTCGTTTTTCTACGTGTTTTTTAATTCTCTGAAGAAAGTGGGACCACACAAAGTGCTTTACGGGATGCTATATACAGGTGTAGGATCTTCATTTGAGACAGTTTTCTACAGCAGGAAAATAATCCTGCAGCCACAGGAAATGTGAATTATTATGTGGATTATAATTAACATACACTTTTGTAGGGGTTGGTTACATTTTTCGTAAGGGAAAATCAAGTCTGACATTTCTAAGTATAAATTACAAACTTCAGAAGCCTTTTTAAACCCCAAATACACTACATGTTTAAAATGTCCACCTGCAACAGGGTGATCAAATGAATATCCTCCATCTGTAAGGACAGACAATGTGAATGGTGCTGGTGAAATGCAAAGCCAAAACATGGTTTCTCTTATGGACCATTGATTTCCTTGTCACCACTCGGGCTATGGTTTTGGCACCCGGAGTATTCAGTTGTGGGTCCAGGCCTACCGTACACCAATCCCCTCTCCTACTAACACCTTGACCAGACCGTCCGCATTGCGTTCGTGAGTGTTGCAAAATAAATGGTCACACTTTATTTGGATCGTTTGGAGAGCATCTGTAGATGCTCTACTATGATGTCATACTATCAACAAACTAGCTGTTGATAAGAAACTGTTTGCTGAGGTTACAGTTACACATATATATTATTCAATCGTTTCATCCAAACTGCTCGCGCACGTGAATGAGCGTCTGCATATATAAAATAGAACTTTATTTGAAAAGCTCGAAACGATTCATGTTCCGCCTCTCTCATCTACTCATTGGTTTCACAAGCATACTAACCCATGTGGGTTATTGAAAGATGAGAGGAGAGATTCATGTTCCGCCTCTCTCATCTACTCATTGGTTTCACAAGCATACTAACCCATGTGGGTTATTGAAAGATGAGAGGAGAGATTCATGTTCCGCCTCTCTCATCTACTCATTGGTTTTCACAAGTATACTAACCCATGTGGGTTATTGAAAGATGAGAGGAGAGATTCATGTTCCGCCTCTCTCATCTACTCATTGGTTTTCACAAGCATACTAACCCATGTGGGTTATTGAAAGATGAGAGGAGAGATTCATGTTCCGCCTCTCTCATCTACTCATTGGTTTTCACAAGCATACTAACCCATGTGGGTTATTGAAAGATGAGAGGAGAGATTCATGTTCCGCCTCTCTCATCTACTCATTGGTTTTCACAAGCATACTAACCCATGTGGGTTATTGAAAGATGAGAGGAGAGATTCATGTTCCGCCTCTCTCATCTACTCATTGGTTTTCAAGCATACTAACCCATGTGGGTTATTGAAAGATGAGAGGAGAGATTCATGTTCCGCCTCTCTCATCTACTCATTGGTTTTCACAAGCATACTAACCCATGTGGGTTATTGAAAGATGAGAGGAGAGATTCATGTTCCGCCTCTCTCATCTACTCATTGGTTTTCACAAGCATACTAACCCATGTGGGTTATTGAAAGATGAGAGGAGAGATTCATCAAAGATAACTAACTAAAAACTAACGAGGTTCCCCTTTTATCTGGGAATTCATCGTCAGAGTAGAGAAACACACAATTCGACAAAGACCCAGGAATAAAATAAACCAATTCAGTTAAAATAACAACCCAATGTTTATCTCCCAGGACAAACTAGCAACAGCAGTGTTTCCACTTGTCCACACATTAATATAGTTGGTTCACAGTTGGTTTTTGGTATTTTAATTAACCTGCGTGTCATGATCTCGTCTGGTGGGGACAGACAAAATCAACATGCGCACGTTGGCATGCGCAGAGCCGGTTTGGTTAAGGTGTGAAGATGATCAAGAGGTACAGAGAGATGTCAACTAGAAGGGAGGAGAGATGGATGGAGGAGAAAATGCTAGAAGAAAATTGTAACATTATGAAACATAATAAATACCAGGGAATGGGAATGGGTGTAGCTATGTGATTAATGGGTTAAAGTGAAGCTGTCCTACAGTATTCTATATGTCTAAGGCTGTGTTCACGCAGGCAGCCCGATCCTGATCTGTTTTACACTAATTGGTCATTTGACCAATCACATCAGATCTTTTTCCGAGCTGAAACCGATAGGTCAAAAGACCAATTAGGTTAAAAAAAATGAAAAAGATCAGAATTGGACTGCCTGTGTAAACACAGATGGATATCTGAGCTCAATATGAGCGTAGAGGAAAACCTCCCATTCACTCTGCTTGGTACCACTGTCATGGTGCATTCACTTTGGGAATATGGGAATTTTGGGAATTTTGTAAATATATATATGTGGTGCTTGAGACCATTTCCAATCTAAATGTTTGTATAACTATATGCATATAGCCTGTTTCCTAAAATAACTTTAAGACACAAATGCTTCTTCTTCATCATCCTATCATCATCCTATTGTATTATGTACAGTGTTCTTGGGTGTTTTGGAAGGCGTTTATTTAAGTGGTAATGCCAGAGAAGCCGGTGTCTGGAAGATATATTTTGCCACGGGTGTTAGGCCCGAGACGAAGTCAGATGGAACAGAGTAAAAAGGCATTTTAACGTTATAGATTTAGCCAGTGGTAACTTGTAGAATGGACACCGACTGGAATGTGGTTTTAACCAATCAGCATTCAGGATTAGACCCACCCGTTGTATTAACATGAAATGTATCATTTGTATTATTCTTATTATCATCCTCATGCCCTTTAACCTTTGACCTCTCCCCTCTGTCATGGTCATGAATGAAGGATCTTGTTAATTTAACTCAAGACGTGCTGGAACAGAAAGTTGCTTATATTGTATCATTTATTATCCACACACCTTCTGGTCTGCAAAGCTACTATGCATTTAAAAAATAGACAGAAAATAATTGTACATATGCTGAGCCCATTTCATATAGAGGTATATTCCAACATAGACACTTATCATTTTTATTTTAGATATTTAATTTTTCCTGCGCTGTTTTTGTTTGCAACTGTTACGTCCTCCTTTGAGATGGGAAGCATCTGTTTGATTGATGGGAGTAGGAAGAAGTAGTCCCTGGAGGCTGATCTAAGGTCAGTTCTGTAACCTCTAATGGTTAATGATTAGTACTCAGGGTGGGTAATCTGGTCCTAGATCTGTTCCTAACTTCAACCTGGAGCCTGTTGATGTGGTACACTCCAGGGTCACGTTCAGGATGGTGCAACGTTTCAAAACCTGCACATATAAATGTATCATGTTGAACAGATTGTCTGTTTTGTATAACAGGGAATTGAGTCCACTCTCTTCGCTGCATTTCTAACAATCGAACGTCTCATCTTCCTGAATACACCCTGGGCAACCCATGGAAACGTCTCACTCCGGTGGTCAAATCAAATGTATTTATATAGCCCTTCTTACATCAGCTGATATCTCAAAGTACTGTACAGAAACCCAGCCTAAAACCCCAAACAGCAAGCAATGCAGGTGTAGAAGCACGGTGTCGTGGTGTCTTGGTTGTCAGGGGGTCTGATATGTTGTAGAGAGATCTATTTCTCTGGCTGTACAGTCTGTGGGGAGTGGGAGAGGTACTGTAGCTAGAAGGGTTGGCCTCATCAGTCAATTTTAGGAAGGGAAATGATATTAAGCCAAAAGATCTCCTGAAAAGACTGAATAGAAATGGGATTGACCTGTGTGTGCTTTCAGGAGGCACAAACAGGGGGAAATAAACCCTTTTGAAATGGGAAACTAACATAGTTGGACCAAAAACATTTCCTCCTAATTGTGCCTGCTCAACCTGACCCATGTCTGTGTGTAACTCCATCATCAGAATAACTTCTGACAGACAAACGGACTGAGAATCTGACGGTGACACAAGGATTGCTGTAAATAAAGGATTGTATTCAAGTAAATGTGTGTTATTTTATTCTCTTAATGTTACCGTGCTCAACAATCCTGATTTAATTTAAGGGTAAGTAAACCAACCCCCGTCCCACGAAGTAAGAAAAAATATTCAAATTATCCAATGTGCAGTTATTATGTACATGAGCCAATAAGAGTGCTGTTTTTCATGTGCTGGTTATGAACAGAACATTTCCACCAATGTTTACCATAGATGGAACCCACATAGAGCCTGGATGGAACCCACATGGAGCCTGGATGGAACCCACAAAGAGCCTGGATGGAACACACATGGAGCCCGGATGGAACCCACATAGAGCCTGGATGGAACCCACATGGAGCCCGGATGGAACCCACATGGAGCCCGGATGGAACCCACAAAGAGCCTGGATGGACACACATGCCCGGATGGAACCCACATAGAGCCCGGATGGAACCCACATGGAGCCCGGATGGAACCCACATGGAGCCTGGATGGAACCCACATGGAGCCCTGATGAAACCCACATGGAACCCGGATGGAATCCGGATGGAGCCTGGATGGAACCTGGTTTACTATCTACCCAGGTTTAGCTGCAATGTGTCATGTAACGGTGTCATTACGCTGTGACACATCATTCCTACTCAGATCCCCAGTGGTGGTATTAGCATACATGGCCTGCCCGGTCTGCAGACAACAGCAGAGAACCATCCTTAAGTGTGTGTGTGTGTACTCAATTACAACAGTAATTCATCTTCCCCAATGGGGGAAAGTAAGATGTATCAATGCCTCTGGCAGAGACTGAGTAAGCCTTCAGTTTTTTGAAGAATGTGTTTGAAATATTAATGTAGACTGAACAAAAAATTATATATATATATATATATATATAACAGGGATGTTTCTTTTTTTGCTGTTTCCCATGCTTGTTCAATG
This sequence comes from Oncorhynchus tshawytscha, assembly GCF_018296145.1. Taxonomy (NCBI): domain Eukaryota; kingdom Metazoa; phylum Chordata; class Actinopteri; order Salmoniformes; family Salmonidae; genus Oncorhynchus; species Oncorhynchus tshawytscha. The sequence goes on along the minus strand of NC_056439.1, from coordinate 42,365,912 downwards.
AACCATAAACAATTAATGAACGTGCAACTGTGGATCAGTCGTTAAGACACTAACTGCTTACAGACGGTAGGCAATTAAGGTCCCAGTTATGAAAACTTAGGACACTAAAAAGGCCTTTCTACTGACTGGAAAAACACCAAAAGAAAGATGCCCAGGGTCCCTGCTCATCTGCGTAAATGTGCCTTAGAGATGCTGCAAGGAGCATGAGGACTGCAGATTAAATTGCAATGTCCGTACTACGAGATGCCTATGACAGCACTAAAGGGAGACCGGACGGACAGCTGATCGTCCTCACAGTGGCAACAACAGGATCGGTACAGCCGAACATCACACCTGCGGGACAGGTACAGGATGGCAACAACAACTGCCCGAGTTACACCAGGAACCCTCAATCCCTCCATCAGTGCTCAGCCTGTCCACAATAGGCTGAGAGAGGCTGGACTGAGGGATTGTAAACCTGTTGTAAGGCAGGTCCTCACTAGACTTCACTGGCAACAACGTCGCCTATGGGCACAAACCCACCATCGCTGGACCAGACAGGACTGGCAAAAGGTGCTCTTCACTGGCGAGTTGCGGTTTTGTCTCACCAGGGGTGATGGTCGGATTCACGTTTATCGTAGGAATGAGGAGGAATGAGCGTTACACTGAGGCCTGTACTCTGAAGTGGGATCGATTTGGAGGTGGATGTTCCGTCATGGTCTGGAGCGGTGTGTCCCAGCATCATTGGACTACCCTGGTTGTCATTGCAGGCAATCTCAGTGCTGTGTGTTACAGGGAAGACATCCTCCTCCCTCCTGTGGTACCCTTCCTGCAGGCTCAACCTGACATGACCCTCCAGCATGACAATGCCACCAGCCATACTGCTCGTGATTTCCTGCAAGACAGGAATGTCAATGTTCTGCCGTGGCCACTGAAGAGCCCGGATCTCAAGTCCATTGAGCATGTCTAGGACCTGTTGGATCGGAGGGTGAGGGCTAGGGCCGTTCCCCCAGAAATGTCTGGGAACTTGCAGGTGTCTTGGTGGAAGAGTGGGGTAACATCTCACAGCAAGAACTGGCAAATCTGGTGCAGTCCATGAGGAGGAGATGCACTGCAGTACCTCATGCAGCTGGTGGCCACACCAGATACTGACTGTTACTTTTGATTTTGATCAGGCTGTTGATTGTGGCCTGTGGAATGGTGTCACAGTCCTCTTCAATGACTGGGAAGTCATGAACACGCTGTCGTACACATCGATCCAAAGCATCCCAAACTGCTCAATGGGTGACATGTCTGGTGAGTATGCAGGCCATGGAAGAACTGGGACATTGTCAGCTTCCAGAAATTGATTAAAGATCCTTGCGACATGGGGCCCCGCATTATAATGCTGAAACATGAGGTGATGGCAACGGATGAATGGCACGACAATGGGCCTCAGGATCTCATCACTGTGTCTCTGTGCATTCAAATTTCCATGGCTAAAATGCAATTGTGTTTGTTAACTGTAGTTTATGCCTGCCAATACCATAATCCCACTGCCACCACATCAGCAAACTACTCGCCCACATGACGCCATACAGGCTGTCTACCATCTGCCCGGTACAGTTGAAACCGGGATTCATCCATGAAGAGCACACTTCTCCAGCGTGCCAGTGGCCATCGGAGGTGCACATTTGCCCACTGAAGTTGGCTACGACGTTGAACTGCAGTCAGGTCATGACCCTGCCGAGGACGGCGACCATTAATATAAGCTTCCCTGACACGGTTTCTGACAATTTGTGCAGAAATTCTTTGGTTGGGCAAACCCACAGTTTCATCAGCTGTCTGGGTGGCTGGTCTCAGACGATCCTGCAGGTGAAGAAGCCGGGTGTAGAGGTCCTAGGCTGGTGTGGTTACATGTGGTCTGCAGTTGTGATGCCGGTTGAATGTACTGCCAAATTCTCAAAAACTGCATTTTGAGGCGATTTATGGTAGAGAAATGAACATTCAATTCTCTGGCACAGCTCTGGTGGACATTCCTGCAGTCAATTGCATGCTCCCTCAAAACTTGAGACATCTGTTGTGTGACAAAACTGCACATTTTAGTGTGGCCTTTTAGTGTGCTCCAGCACAAGGTGCACCTGTGTAATGATCATGCTCTTTAGTCAGCTTCTTGATATGCCAAACCTGTCAGGCAAAGGATGCATGCTCACTAACAGGGATGTGAACAAACTTGTGCAAGAATTTGAGAGAAATAAGGTTTTTGTCCATCTGGAACATTTCTGGGATCTTTTATTTAATCTCATGAAACATGGTACCAACACTTTACATGTTGTGTTTATATTTGTGTTCAGTGTATCTCTGCAATTATTATAACTCTGCCACTGACAGCAATTGTGTGTGTGGGCCAGTCACTATCTGGTGGGTTACCATGGGGCTATGTTCTCAGCCCCTGGATGAAGTGTTGCTTCTGACACCCTGCTTTGATCACACACTAGGGGAGAGGAGAGGAAAGGGGGGAGAGGCCTGCCCCAGGGCGCATGAGAGGGGGCGAGGGGCCCAAGGCAGAGGAGGTGAGGAAGAAAGGCTGTGAGGGAGATGGAGGGGGAGAGGAGAGAATAGAAGAGGGGGAGACAGAGATGGGGAGAGAGGCCCTCCAGGGCACATGAGAGCGTGTGAGGGGAGAAGGGGTAAGTAGAATGAGTGAGAGGGGAGAGAATAGGAGAAGGGTGAGGTAGAGAGGAGATAATAGGAGAAGGGAGAGAATAGGAGAAGGGTGAGGTAGAGAAGAGAATATGAGAAGGTAGATAATAGGAGAAGGGTGAGGTAGAGAGGAGAGAATAGGAGAAGGGAGAGAATAGGAGAAGGGTGAGGTAGAGAAGAGAATATGAGAAGGTAGATAATAGGAGAAGGGTGAGGTAGAGAGGAGAGAATATGAGAAGGTAGATAATTGGAGAAGGGTGAGGTAGAGAGGAGAGAATATGAGAAGGTAGATAATAGGAGAAGGGTGAGGTAGAGAGGAGAGAATATGAGAAGGTAGATAATAGGAGAAGGGTGAGGTAGAGAGGAGAGAATATGAGAAGGTAGATAATAGGAGAAGGTAGATAATAGGAGAAGGGTGAGGGAGAGAATATGAGAAGGTAGATAATAGGAGAAGGGTGAGGGAGAGAATATGAGAAGGTAGATAATAGGAGAAGGGTGAGGTAGAGAATATGAGAGGGGAGATAATAGGATAAGGGTGAGGTAGAGAGGAGAGAATAGATGAGGGGAGAGAATAGGAGAAGGGTGAGGTAGAGAGGAGAGAATAGGAGAGAGGAGAGAATATGAGAAGGGAGATAATAGGAGATGGGTGAGGTAGAGAAGAGAGAATAGGAGAAGGGTGAGGTAGAGAGGAGAGAATAGGAGAAGGTAGATAATAGGAGAAGGGTGAGGGGAGAGAATAGGAGAAGGGTGAGGTAGAGAAGAGAGTATAGGAGAAGGGTGAGGTAGAGAAGAGAGAATAGGAGAAGGGTGAGGTAGAGAGGAGAGAATAGGAGAAGGGTGAGGTAGAGAAGAGAGAATAGGAGAAGGGTGAGGTAGAGAGGAGATAATATGAGAAGGGTGAGGTAGAGAGGAGAGAATAGGAGAAGGGTGAGGGAGAGAATATGAGAGGGGAGATAATAGGACAAGTGTGAGGTAGAGAGGAGAGAATATGAGAGGAGAGATAATAGGAGAAGGGTGAGGTAGAGAGGAGAGAATATGAGAAGGGAGAGAATAGGAGAAGGGTGAGGTAGAGAGGAGAGGAGAGAATAGTAGAGAGGAGAGAATAGGAGAAGGGTGAGGTAGAGAGGAGAGAATATGAGAAGGGTGAGGTAGAGAGGAGAGAATAGGAGAGAGGAGAGAATATGAGGAGGGAGATAATATCAAATCAAATCAAATTTATTTATATAGCCCTTCGTACATCAGCTGATATCTCAAAGTGCTGTACAGAAACCCAGCCTAAAACCCCAAACAGCAAGCAATGCAGGTGTAGAAGCACGGTGGCTAGGAAAAACTCCCTAGAAAGGCCAAAACCTAGGAAGAAACCTAGAGAGGAACCAGGCTATGTGGGGTGGCCAGTCCTCTTCTGGCTGTGCCGGGTGGAGATTATAACAGAACATGGCCAAGATGTTCAAATGTTCATAAATGACCAGCATGGTCGTATAATAATAAGGCAGAACAGTTGAAACTGGAGCAGCAGCACGGCCAGGTGGACTGGGGACAGCAAGGAGTCATCATGTCAGGTAGTCCTGGGGCATGGTCCTAGGGCTCAGGTCCTCCGAGAGAGAGAGAGAGAGAGAAAGAGAGAATTAGAGAACGCACACTTAGATTCACACAGGACACCGAATAGGACAGGAGAGGTACTCCAGATATAACAAACTGACCCTAGCCCCGACACATTAACTACTGCAGCATAAATACTGGAGGCTGAGACAGGAGGGGTCAGGAGACACTGTGGCCCCATCCGAGGACACCCCAGACAGGGCCAAACAGGAAGGATAATAGGAGAAGGGTGAGGTAGAGAAGAGAGAATAGGAGAAGGGTGAGGTAGAGAGGAGAGAATAGGAGAAGGTAGATAATAGGAGAAGGGTGAGGTAGAGAGGAGAGAATAGGAGAAGGGTGAGGTAGAGAAGAGAGAATAGGAGAAGGGTGAGGTAGAGAAGAGAGAATAGGAGAAGGGTGAGGTAGAGAGGAGAGAATATGAGAAGGGTGAGGTAGAGAAGTGAGAATATGAGAAGGGTGAGGTAGAGAGGAGAGAATAGGAGAAGGGAGATAATAGGAGAAGGGTGAGGTAGAGAGAGGAATGGAGAGTGATGGTCCATGGAAGGAATAAATTGGCTCTCTAAATGATAGGTCGCTGAAGTGAAATTGTCTAGTGATGAATATTTATTATACTATAATATAGGCAGGTAAATCACTTCATTTCCACAGCTGTTTATCAAGCTTTTATTATTTGAATCAGTTGTGTAGTGCAAGAGTTGGAGAAATGCTGAGGACAGAGCTGAGGACAGAGTTTGGGAAATGCTGAGGACAGAGTTTGGGAAATGCTGAGGACAGAGTTTGGGAAATGCTGAGGACAGAGTTTGGGAAATGCTGAGGACAGAGTTTGGGAAATGCTGAGGACAGAGTTTGGGAAATGCTGAGGACAGAGTTTGGGAAATGCTGCTTGAGGAAGAGATGGTCAGGGAAGCGGAAACAGTTTCCTTATTTTTTGTTGCGTTGCTGTAGTATTGAAGCCAATCTTTTCCTATTGAGTCAAATCTGGCCATTTGCAGACTATCAACGTTCATTAACAGGATAGCTGGATTATAAAATAAATTCAGACTAGGAAGGAAATGATTTTGAGGTTGTGTTTCATGCGGTACCGCTCCATGTAACTATGAGGGAGGTTTAATGTGGGTTGAGAGATTCACTCTCCCTGTCTTCTGCCTCTCCCACAGGATCTGGGTAGTTATTTTATTGTCCTCCACATTCAGCGGGTAGATATTTTAGACTGACTGCCTACCGTTAATTGCCTACCGTCTGTAAGCTGTTTAGTGTCTTAACGACCGTTCCACAGGTTGTTAATTGTTTATGGTTCATTGAACAAGCATGGGAAACAGTGTTTAAACCCTTTACAATGAATATCTGTGAAGTTATTTGGAATTTTACGAATTATCTTTGAAAGACAGGGTCCTGAAAAGGGGATTTTTCTTTTTTTGCTGAGTTTAGTATATACTGTACCTCAAGTCATTTTTGCTAGCTACTGTATGGATGGATCATATCTGAGACTAGAACCATTAAATCGCTCCCTACCCTCAATACAAACCTGTGAGTTTCTCTGTTTGTCTGTGAAAAAAACGAAGGTCCCACACTAAAGCAATACTAAATGAGAGGGTGTGTGTTATTGACATAATTGGCATGACATGATTCAATTGCTATAGGCGATGCCAACATTCACCTTTTGAGATCTAAACCTTTCTCAAGAGACCTGTTAAGATGGCTGTGTGGGTAAGACCATTGCAAAGACCCATAATAACCAAGCTAGCTACAAGAGTAGGGTTGCAAAATTCTGGTAACTTTCTGAAAATTCTCCAGTTTTCCAGAAATCCTGGAATTAAGCAGGAAATCTGGGAATCATCCAACCAGGATTCCTGGAAAACCTGAATTTTGTGAAAAAACTGAATTTTGCAACCCTATGGAAGAGGAACACCACGAGTGAGTGAGCAGTTAGAAACACCATCCACAGCTCAGATCTCAGTCAGTCAATCAGTCTGCTACAGCTCCGTCACCACCATCCACAGCTCAGATCTCAGTCAGTCTGCTACAGCTCCGTCACCACCATCCACAGCTCAGATCTCAGTCAGTCTGCTACAGCTCCGTCACCACCATCCACAGCTCAGATCTCAGTCAGTCTGCTACAGCTCCGTCACCACCATCCACAGCTCAGATCTCAGTCAGTCTGCTACAGCTCCGTCATCACCATCCACAGCTCAGATCTCAGTCAGTCAGTCTGCTACAGCTCTGTCACCACCATCCACAGCTCAGAGCTCAGTCAGTCAATCAGTCTGCTACATCCAAACCCGGGCACTCCGTTCTGCCACCTCTGTTCTCTTGGCCCTCCTACTCCCTACAGGAGGGCAGCCCAGTCCAAGCTCTTCTCTGTTCTGGCACCCCATGGTGGAACAAGTGGAGTCCCTGTCCATTTTCCAAAAACCTCTGAGACCCTACTTCTTTGAAGAGTATCCTAAATATCTCTCACGGTGCCCTCAACAGTTGTGAAACTCTGGTTGTGAAAATATCAAAAATCATATTTCTGACACACCGCTGAACCTATAGCCTTTCCGCCAGCTCTTAGATTTTCCATTGTGATATGTTTGTTAAAATAGAGCCCTTAGTCTGCTCTACACACTGTGGCACTGCACTGTCATGTCATAACATTTATTAACACGCACAAAAAGAGAACGAAAAAATGTCGTTCAATTTTAGACGCTTGACGCGCTGCAAATCGCTTCTCTCCCATCTATTCATTGGTTTTTACAAGCATATAGCCACAAGGGTGATTGAAAGATGAAGGAGGTCCGCGTTCCAGTCGGTGGCAATAATGCATCTACAAGTTGGTTGCCAACCGCCATATACAGTACAGAGATTAATCAAAGAAAACCAAAAACTAACTAGGTTTCCCCTTTGTCACGAATACCACCGAAGGTGGCTCCCCTTCCTGTTCGGGTGGCGCTCGTCGTTGCCGGTCTACTAGCTGCCACCGATCCCTTTTTCCTTTTCGTTTGTTTTTGTCTAATTGTTTTCACCTGTTCCTTGTTGGGGTTTTGGGATGGGTGTTATTTAAGTTTGTTTAGCCCGCTGGTGTTTGTGCGGGTTTGTGGTTATTTTACGTTAGTGGTGTTTGTGTAGTTTTGGGTTTTCGCTGTCCGGTATCTTGGTAACAGTGGGTTTTGTTGCGCCTGTGTTTTGGGCTTCACCCATGTTTGTATCTGTTACTGTGCTTGAGGACATTAAAGCGTTTTTTCCCGTCTACCTTCTGCTGTCTGCGTCTGACTCCACACCCATCACTCTCCCGACGTTACATTTTTATCTGTGGATTCATTGTCGGAGGAGAGAAACACAACATTTTGAATGACTCAAAATGTGTCAAAATCGACAAAGATCTAGCTAAAAATATATATAATTTCAGGTTAAATAACAACCCAATGTTTATCTCCCAGGACAAATTAGCTAGCAACAGCAAGCTAACTAAATGTCCATGAATGTTTCATGTGGGTTTAGACCTGTCCCCAAATTAATATATAATAAAAAAATATATAAAAGCAACATGTAAAGTGTTGGTCCCATGTTTCATGAGCTGAATTGAAAGATCCCAGCATGATCATTACACAGGTGCACCTTGAGCTGGGGACAATAAAAGGCCACTCTAAAGTGTGTGGTTTTGTCACACAACAATGCCCCAGATGTCTCAAGTTTTGAGGGAGTGTGCAATTGGCATGCTGACAGCAGGAATGTCCACCAGAGCTGTAGCCAAATAATTGAATGTTCATTCCTCTACCATAAATCGCCTCAAAATGTTGTTTTTGAGAATTTGGTAGTACAGTCAACCGGCCTCACAACTGCAGACCACATGTAACCATGCCAGCCCAGGAGCGCTACACCCGGCTTCTTCACCTGCAGGATCGGGTACGGCGTCATGTGGGCGAGCGGTTTGCTGCTGTCATTGTTGTAAACAGAGGGCCTCATGGTGGCATTGGGGTTATGGTATGGGCAGGCATAAGCTACGGACAGCAAACACAACTGCATTTTATCAATGGCAATTTGAATGCACAGAGATACCATGACGAGATCCTGAGGCCCATTGTCGTGCCATTCATCTACCGCCTTCACCTCATGTTTCAGCATGATAATGCACAGCCCCATGTCGTAAGGATCTGTACACAATTCCTGGAAGCTGAACATTTGCCAGTTCTTCCATGGCCTGCATACTCACCAGAGATGTCACCCATGGAGTATGTTTGGGATGCTCTGGATCGTGTACAACAGAGTGTTTCAGTTCCCGTCAATATCCATCAACTTCTCACAGCCACTGTAGAGGAGTGAGACAACATTCCACAGGCCACAATCAACCTGCTGATCAAAATGTGTCACGCTGCATGAGGCAAATGGTGGTCACACCAGATACTGACTGGTTTTCTGATCCACACCACTAGTGTTTTTTTAAGGTATCTGTGACCAACAGATGCATATCTGTATTCCCAGTCACGTGAAATACATCGATTAGGGCCTAATGTATTTATTTCAATTAGCTGATTTCCTTATACAGTATGAACTGTAACTCAGTAAAATCTTTGAAATTGTTGCCTGTTGCATTTATATTTTTGTTCAGTGTAGTTGGTTCAGAGTTGGTTTTGGTATTTTAACCTGCGTATCATGATCATGTCTGGTGGGGATAGACAAAATCAACATGCGCACGATGGTGCACGCAAAGAAACACTCGAAGCCGGTTTGGTCAGCATGTTAGAGAGCACTCACTCACAGAGAGAATACACACCGTTAGAGAACACACACACACACAGAGAATACACACCATTAGAGAACACACACACACTCACAGAGAGAATACACACCGTTAGAGAACACACACTCACAGAGAGAATACACACCATTAGAGAACACACACACACTCACAGAGAGAATACACACCATTAGAGAACACACACACACTCACAGAGAGAATACACACCATTAGAGAACACACACACACAGAGAGAATACACACCGTTAGAGAACACACACACACACACTCACAGAGAGAATACACACTGTTATAGAAACACACACACACACTCACAGAGAGAATACACACCGTCACAGAGAAGACACAGAACACACACACTCACAGAGAGAATACACACCATTAGAGAACACACACTCACAGAGAGAATACAAACCATTAGAGAACACACACACACACACTCACAGAGAGAATACACACCATTAGAGAACACACACACACTCACAGAGAGAATACACACCGTTAGAGAACACACACACATACACACTCACAGAGAGAATACACACCATTAGAGAAACACACACACACACACTCACAGAGAGAATACACACCGTTAGAGAACACACACACATACACACTCACAGAGAGAATACACACCATTAGAGAACACACACACACACACTCACAGAGAGAATACACACCGTTAGAGAACACACACACACACACTCACAGAGAGAATACACACTGTTATAGAACACACACACTCACTGAGAGAATACACACTGTTATAGAACACACACACTCACTGAGAGAATACACACCATTAGAGAAACACACACACACACACTCACAGAGAGAATACACACCGTTAGAGAACACACACACACACACTCACAGAGAGAATACACACTGTTATAGAACACACACACTCACTGAGAGAATACACACCGTTAGAGAACACACACTCACAGAGAGAATACACACCATTAGAGAACACACACACACTCACAGAGAGAATACACACCATTAGAGAACACACACACACTCACAGAGAGAATACACACCATTAGAGAACACACACACACTCACAGAGAGAATACACACCGTTAGTGAACACACACACACACACTCACACACACTCACAGAGAGAATACACACCATTAGAGAACACACACACACACTCACAGAGAGAATACACACCGTTAGAGAACACACACACACACACTCACAGAGAGAATACACACCATTAGAGAACACACACACACTCACAGAGAGAATACACACCATTAGAGAACACACACACACTCACAGAGAGAATACACACCGTTAGTGAACACACACACACACACTCACAGAGAGAATACACACCATTAGAGAGAACACAGAGAACACACTCACAGAGAGAATACACACCATTAGAGAACACACACACACACACTCACAGAGAGAATACACACCGTTAGAGAACACACACACTCACTGAGAGAATACACACTGTTAGAGAACACACACACACACACTCACAGAGAATACACGCCGTTAGAGAGAACACACACTCATAGAATGGATAGATACTCCTAGAGAACAAACACACTCACAGAGAGAACACACACTCACAGAATGGATAGATACTCCTAGAGAACAAACACACTCACAGAGAGAACACACACTAACAGACAGAATACACACTTCTAAGGAACACACACACATTCACAGAGAGAACACACACTCAGAGAGAGATTAGACATACACTCTACACAACACACAACACCATAACTTCATCAAGTACACAGAACATAATTAGCTTTGTTTCATACTCTACGGAAATGGTGGGAATGAATACAAACAGATAACAAACAGATAACAGATAACTATCAGCTTAGCATCTTGAAGTCTATGAAGTTGGCTTACTGGTAAACCTCTTTTTAGGGGGAGAGGGTGATCAACTACTATACTGACAGCTGATAGTTATCTGTAGGTTCTGTCAGCTGTAGTACTTAGAGATTGTCCCTTCTTTGTAACAAGTACATCTAAGAAATGTATAGAGTTAATGTTATTTTCCATAGTGAAGGAAATGGATTGTACTCTAGACTTAATGTAGTTAAGAAATTAATTTAATTTCAGAACCCGTCCAGATCATAAAGCAAATGGAGGTCCAATTTCTCACATGATTTTTGTAAGCATTATTTTCCTAAATAAAATCCAATTACAATTTCCCCATGAAGAGATTTGCATAGTTGGGAGCTAATGGGGTTCCCATTGCTTGAACTTTCTGAATCTGAACTGCTGTAGATCAGCTTGGAGGTTATCGATCTTGGTTTTGATCTTCCGCTTGAGTCTGTCTACTTCTTCTCGATTATATGTCTGTTCAATTTCCCTTTTGCATTCATTGGTAACTTGTTTTAGAGTAGAAAGCTCTTGAGGAATGGTCAGTGGTGAGTAGCATTAGGTCGATGGAGCAGCGATTCAGTATCTCGCACCAGCGTCTGCAGAAATGCAGGTCTCTTTTCCCTATAGATGCCTCCTTTTGGATATGTAAGTTTCGTGGGATTCTCCTGATCTTGTAGTATTCGTTGAGCATTCTGGCGTGGAGCTCTAAGCGAATTTCTCTCTCGTAGTTTCTTTAGTTTTATTTCATACTCTTCCAGTGTTTCCTTCTCTGGGACTGTGGTTAAGTCTCCAGGGAGTGGAATTTCCTCTGCATCTCCTGAACGTTTGGGCTCTCTCAGTAAGCTTGCTGATAGTTTCAGAAGACATGGTTCAGAGTCGGGGGCTGCTGATGGATGGGAATATGAACTAATCAAAAGAGAACTCTCCCAGAAGCTTGGCTGACGAGTAAAACCTGTGAGTTCAGACACACAAAAAGGTGTAATGGGTTCACACTCAGAAAGATGTCCATAAAGCTTACTTCATTATTCCATTTTTAAATCATTTTCACTGCATCAGGGAATGCATACAGAGACGTTTCAGCTATACAGCCTTCTTTAGTGTGTAGGTAGAATGCTGTAACACAGAATAAAATGAATAAAAGTCCCATAATGGTAGTGACTGCGCATTTACTGTTTATCACTTATTAACCATCATTTATTCACATTAATTTAATAATGTAGGTCAATTGTTGTGTATTGTACATTTGTTTTATTTGATGACTTTATTATTTCATTCCAAGTCATCGTCTCTATAGAGCTGCTGCCTATGTGTAATGTCATGTGTGTATAGGTGACAGGGAAGTCAGGCGCAGGAGAATCGAACTTGTTATAAATGGAGTCGTTTAATAGACTTGACAAAACTCCATAATCAAAAATACAAGATAAAATAAAAGTGGGTACAAGAACCCGTCACACACCAATACATAATACACAAATATACAAACAAACAATCTCTGACAAGGACATGAGGGGAAACAGAGGGTAAAATACACAACATGTAATGAATGGGATTGGAACCAGGTGTGTAGGAAGACAAGACAAAACCAATGGAAAATGGATCAATGATGGCTAGAAGACCGGTGACGCCAACTGCCACCCGAACAAGGAGAGGCATTGACTTCGGTAGAAGTCGTGACACTATGCTGTCTGACAAAATCACTATTTTAGTACTGTAACGTACACGTCAGGAAGCAGGAAGCAGGGGCGGAAGGTGAGTTTAATAATGAACCGATGAAGAAACATGAGAAGTGTACTGAACGTGAGATAAAATAATACTACCTAATGACTGATACTACTGAGGGCTAAATAAAGGGGGAGTAATCAAGGAGAAAGTCATGACCAGGGGTGTAATGATGGGGAACAGGTGTGTGTAATGATGGGGAACAGGTGTGTGTAATGATGGGGAACAGGTGTGTGTAATGATGGGGAACAGGTGTGCGTAATGATGGGGAACAGGTGTGCGTAATGATGGGGAACAGGTGTGCATAATGTGGGTTGCCAGTACCGGTGGTTAGTAAACCAGCGACGTCGAAGGGAGCAGGAGTAGGCGTGACAAGTATGATTGCTGAAGGCCAACTATAAATCCCGTAGATTATGTATTTTCAGGTAGAGATACCTTGTGAAGCAACTGCTTTCTATCCCTCTTGATCCCTATCTGTCTCTTCTCTCCTTCTCCTTGTCTATCCCTGTCACGGTGGCATCGTTTTCACCGGTGTGGTGAATTAAAAAATATCGCTACCTTGAACTCTCTGTTTCCTGCGCCTAACTTCTTCCTCCACTAAACCCCGGGCATTACAATCCCACACAGACCGGACAAGTAGGCCCGTAATGGATTATGGTCATTGTAGTTAATTACCAAGGTTTCTGCACTAAACTATGTAGAATCTTGGCCTGTTGAAGCTAAAACTCTTTACTACATCACCCAGTTAGGGCTTGATCTGATTTATCTCTAGAGAAACTGCGCATTGAGCTCACAAAGAAAAAAACACTGAACGAAATGGAATTAAAATAATTGAACCAACTTCAGTCAATTAGTTGTTTAAAGACTACAAAATAACCGAAATGTTGATTAATTGCTCAGCACTACTCTATACAGCCTACTGAGGTCAATACTGTATACAGGCAGGGTTGCTCATGCTGCTTAAGGCAGTGTGTGTGTGTTTGTGGTTTTGGCATCAGAATAACAGCACAATAAGCTTGACTGAGAACACATATCGATAGACTCACCACAGGAGAAAATGTAGACAGCCACACACATTTATCCTCACATATGGGATGGTGCTGTGTGTTACCGTGGTAACTGGCAATGGGTGGGTGGGTCTAGGTTAAGGCCTGTTGGAGCTTGTATGTTAGTATCAGTGGTGTGTGTGTGTGTGTTGGGGGCTGTTCTCTCTCTCCTCCTCTACATTAGTGTTCCCTAACACGATCATTACCAAGAACAAAGAGCTCTCTCTCTCCACTGGGACAACTTCCCTGGAATATTAAATCGCCGCACAGACATACACATACACACTGTGTTCAAAAGCACTGGGGAATTCAGAGCATGTGCTTCACTGGGTAAAGACAATCTATCCTTATCGTTTCATCTGCCCTCATAGACAAAGAATTGAACACATCAGTGCTCAAATGATTAAAGCTTGATGATCAGTTGATTATTTGAATCAGTTGTGTAGTGCTAGGGCAAAAAAGCTAAACATGCACCCCTTGGGGCCCAGAGGACCAAGTTTGGGAAACCAGGAATACACACATACTCTCTCTCTCCCGGATGACCAACAGAAGGACTTGTAATCTGAGGCTTACACCTGTTGCCCGTCACACTCTCATGCCTGGCATGATCATCCTGGATCACTCCTGCTGGGCTCTGGGAGCTACTATAGATCCTGATCCTCAGCCTGATCAATGAGTGGGACCAGATCCCACCGCTGTCACCAGTAACACACGGAAAGGTCAGACAACCCTCACAGAACACTGATGAGAGAGAGTTGACGATTGAATGATTTCTTTCCATTAATTCAGGAACAGCTTGTATGTAAAAAAAGCCTCCCTCCTCCTCCTCTCTCTCTCTCCTCTCCACTGAGCACGCTCCTGGGAGTCAAGCAGTCACTCTCCTGACCGTCTGGTCACCTCACCCCCTCCTCCTCACTTAACAGCAGTGACAGAAGGTGTTACAGACTGTATACAGCTACACTCTACAGACTGTATACAGCTGCACTCTACAGACTGTATACAGCTACTCTGCCACACCTCTCTGACATGCCTGGCATCACTCTGCACCAAGGCTGGAGATAATCCAATTGAATGTAATAAGTAAATCCAAATGAAAATAATTAGTTGAAATATCCTCAGAAAACAATGTTCAATTCCTGACTTCATGATATTTCAATGCACTTCCTGAATTGGAAACTGAACTGATCCCTATATCCTGCTGTATACTACTCCTGTCATGTAGCTACTTCCTGTAGTGTTGTCTGTTCTGCAGCTCTGATTTTGACACAAGTTTATCATGAATCAAAGCTACTCCCATCTGAGTCAACCTCTGATATGGGCTTCTATGTTCTGATGTCTTCTGACCCCCTCACATGTCGGGAGTGTTTTAATGGGTTTGTAACAGGATGTGTGTGATCATGTGTTTGTAACCTGTACAAGACCTGGTGAGAGAAATCCCCCTGGGAGGATAATATTCTATTCATCCTGTTCTTCAATCATTTCTTCATTCTCTCCCTCTGTTGTTCAAAACCTCTAAGAATTCAGAGAGGTGTGTGTGTGGCTCATTGTTCTATCTATGTTAGGCTTTTGGAAATAGCTTGACATGTCCTGGTAAAGATGTCAGTCGGACTACTGTCATCACCACTATAGATGGCAAGCAAGTATAGCCTTCTAGTTTATCCCCTGAAAGTTAGCTTGTTAACTTGCCATATTGACATGATCTGTTATCAGCTAGCTAGGCAATTTGACGTGGTCCGTCAATCAATGCAACCTATCATGTCTGTCAGCAGCAATCGTGATTAAATACTCTTAAAAGCAGTGTTGAAAAGGAGATAATGTTAGCTAACTTCACTAGGTAGGCCTACGTTGGTTGGAGAAGAAAGTACTTAAGTACTTATGTTTACTTATCACTATGTTTAGCCAACTGTACACAGGTTCTACTGGTAGCTTTCAAAGTAAACATTATCAGCTAATAGTAATGTTACATTGAAATGCAGCTAAACCACTCATACTCGTCAGGTATAGTTTCACTTTTATTTTACATCACTCAAATACCCAATTGATGAAACATGGTGAAGCCCCAAAATTGCCCTCGCTAGAAGCATGTGTTTCAGACATAAGGAAGTGGATGGCTGCAAACTTTCTACTATTAAACTCGGACAAAACAGAGATGCTTGTTCTAGGTCCCAAGAAACAAAGAGATCTTCTGTTGAATCTGACAATTAATCTTAATGGTTGTACAGTCATCTCAAATAAAACTGTGAAGGACCTTGGCGTTACTCTGGACCCTGATCTCTCTTTTGAAGAACATATCAAGACCATTTCAAGGACAGCTTTTTTCCATCTACGTAACATTGCAAAAATCAGAAACTTTCTGTCCAAAAATGATGCAGAAAAATGAATCCATTCTTTTGTCACTTCTAGGTTAGACTACTGCAATGCTCTACTTTCCGGCTACCCGGATAAAGCACTAAATAAACTTCAGTTAGTGCTAAATACGGCTGCTAGAATCCTGACTAGAACCAAAAAATTTGATCATATTACTCCAGTGCTAGCCTCTCTACACTGGCTTCCTGTCAAAGCAAGGGCTGATTTCAAGGTTTTACTGCTAACCTACAAAGCATTACATGGGCTTGCTCCTACCTATCTCTCTGATTTGGTCCTGCCGTACATACCTACACGTACGCAACGGTCACAAGACGCAGGCCTCCTAATTGTCCCTAGAATTTCTAAGCAAACAGCTGGAGGCAGGGCTTTCTCCTATAGAGCTCCATTTTTATGGAACGGTCTGTCTACCCATGTCAGAGACGCAAACTCGGTCGCAACCTTTAAGTCTTTACTGAAGACTCATCTCTTCAGTGGGTCATATGATTGAGTGTAGTCTGGCCCAGGAGTGGGAAGGTGAACGGAAAGGCTCTGGAGCAACGAACCGCCCTTGCTGTCTCTGCCTGGCCGGTTCCCCTCTTTCCACTGGGATTCTCTGCCTCTAACCCTATTACAGGGGCTGAGTCACTGGCTTACTGGGGCTTTCTCATGCCGTCCCTGGAAGGGGTGCGTCACCTGAGTGGGTTGATTCACTGTTGTGGTCATCCTGTCTGGGTTGGCGCCCCCCCCTTGGGTTGTGCCGTGGCGGAGATCTTTGTGGGCTATACTCAGCCTTGTCTCAGGATGGTAAGTTGGTGGTTGAAGATATCCCTTTAGTGGTGAGGGGGCTGTGCTTTGGCAAAGTGGGTGGGGTTATATCCTTCCTGTTTGGCCCTGTCCGGGGGTGTCCTCGGATGGGGCCACAGTGTCTCCTGACCCCTCCTGTCTCAGCCTCCAGTATTTATGCTGCAGTAGTTTATGTGTCGGGGGGCTAGGGTCAGTTTGTTATATCTGGAGTACTTCTCCTGTCCTATTCGGTGTCCTGTTTGAATCTAAGTGTGCATTCTCTAATTCTCTCCTTCTCTCTTTCTTTCTCTCTCTCGGAGGACCTGAGCCCTAGGACCATGCCCCAGGACTACCTGACATGATGACTCCTTGCTGTCCCCAGTCCACCTGGCCATGCTGCTGCTCCAGTTTAAACTGTTCTGCCTTATTATTATTCGACCATGCTGGTCATTTATGAACAT
The DNA here is from genome assembly GCF_018296145.1 of Oncorhynchus tshawytscha. Lineage (NCBI taxonomy): Eukaryota > Metazoa > Chordata > Actinopteri > Salmoniformes > Salmonidae > Oncorhynchus > Oncorhynchus tshawytscha. The sequence goes on along the minus strand of NC_056439.1, from coordinate 42,348,690 downwards.
TTGAACATCTTGGCCATGTTCTGTTATAATCTCCACCCGGCACAGCCAGAAGAGGACTGGCCACCCCACATAGCCTGGTTCCTCTCTAGGTTTCTTCCTAGGTTTTGGCCTTTCTAGGGAGTTTTTCCTAGCCACCGTGCTTCTACACCTGCATTGCTTGCTGTTTGGGGTTTTAGGCTGGGTTTCTGTACAGCACTTTGAGATATCAGCTGATGTACGAAGGGCTATATAAATAAATTTGATTTGATTTGATGGTGGCCGATATCGTGAGGCTACCCTCATGTTTCTGAAATGACAAGATCAATTGATGTTTACTGATCATGAAATGCGGCTGCAGGTACTTGCTGTATAACTCTGATGATAGAGCTAAATGTGCACAATTGTTTGCATGGAATAATCTGACATGTGTAGTTCTGACTGTCCTTCAAGAGGTGATGATATCACAACCATATAGTTAACGCTGAGGTCAATGGTGTTAGCGGAGCTGGGGGTCTCCTTGGCCAGATCGGATGCTCTGCACTGTATTGTGACGTTTTATCAGTGCTTTACTTGGACTGAAATAGGTGTCGGTACTCATTTTGGGTGCAGGTACTGTTTACAGTATGTTTAGGTGCAGGAGCTCCACAATACTGTTGAGACACTATTACGTACAGGAGCTCAAGCAGTAGAACATTTTAGGTGCCAGTACTCAGCTCTGGTGAGCTCCTGCCCAAGTTAATAACGGTGTTTTATTGGTAACGACTGATTATTCACGGGATCAATTATTAACACCAGTCAAGGCAGTGTGTTAGCTCAGTGTACTGAGCCTTGTAACCATGGGCAACACACAGAGGCACACACAAGACCCATATCCTCATGCATCAAGTGTCGGCAGGTTAACCAGAGAGCAAATCACTGCAGAAAGGAAAGAGAGTGAGGTTAGGGAAAGGGAAGGAGAGAGGCAGAAGGAGATAGAAAGAGAGTGAGAGACGTGATGAGATTAAAGGTGTTTTGACCCTCTGTGTCCTGTCAAAACACATATTGCTCTCCTTCTGCCTCTGCTTCTCTTTCCCTGACCTCACTCTACTCTTTCCTTTCTGCAGTGATTTGCTCTCCGTTAACCTGCAGACACTTGATGAGTATAAAGGTGTTTTGACAGGATACAGGGTGAGAGTGGGAGGGGTAGAGAGAACACCATTGTAAATACAACCTATGTTTAAATAGAGAAGGGTAGATGAGAGAGGTAGCCTGAGGAAACAACAGCAGAGGACAGAACCACAGAGAATGGATCTGCACTCAGCATACAGTAACCTACTGCACTCAGCATACAGTAACCTACTGCAGTCAGCATACAGTAACCTACTGCACTCAGCATACAGTAACCTACTGCAGTCAGCATACAGTAACCTACTGCACTCAGCATACAGTAACCTACTGCACTCAGCATACAGTAACCTACTGCACTCAGCATACAGTAACCTACTGCACTCAGCATACAGTAACCTACTGCAGTCAGCATACAGTAACCTACTGCACTCAGCATACAGTAACCTACTGCAGTCAGCATACACTAACCTTCTGCAGTCTGCATAAAGTAACCTACTGCAGTCTGTATACACTAACCTACTGCAGTCTGCATAAAGTAACCTACTGCAGTCTGCATAAAAACCCTACTGCAGTCTGTATACACTAACCTACTGCAGTCTGTATACACTAAATCAAATCAAATCAAATTTTATTTGTCACATACACATGGTTAGCAGATGTTAATGCGAGTGTAGCGAAATGCTTGTGCTTCTAGTTCCGACAATGCAGTAATAACGAACAAGTAATCTAACTAACAATTCCAAAAAAAACTACTGTCTTATACACAGTGTAAGGGGATAAAGAATATGTACATAAGGACATATGAATGAGTGATGGTACAGAGCAGCATAGGCAAGATACAGTAGATGATATCGAGTACAGTATATACATATGAGATGAGTATGTAAACCAAGTGGCATAGTTAAAGTGGCAAGTGATACATGTATTACATAAGGATGCAGTCGATGATATAGAGTACAGTATCTACGTATGCATATGAGATGAATAATGTAGGGTAAGTAACATTATATAAGGTAGCATTGTTTAAAGTGGCTAGTGATATATTTACATCATTTCCCATCAATTCCCATTATTAAAGTGGCTGGAGTAGAGTCAGTGTCATTGACAGTGTGTTGGCAGTAGCCACTCAATGTTAGTGGTGGCTGTTTAACAGTCTGATGGCCTTGAGATAGAAGCTGTTTTTCAGTCTCTCGGTCCCAGCTTTGATGCACCTGTACTGACCTCGCCTTCTGGATGACAGCGGGGTGAACAGGCAGTGGCTCGGGTGGTTGATGTCCTTGATGATCTTTATGGCCTTCCTGTAGCATCGGGTGGTGTAGGTGTCCTGGAGGGCAGGTAGTTTGCCCCCGGTGATGCGTTGTGCAGACCTCACTACCCTCCCTCTGATTTGATTTGATTTGACGGTTGAGGGCGGTGCAGTTGCCATACCAGGCTGTGATACAGCCCGCCAGGATGCTCTCGATTGTGCATCTGTAGAAGTTTGTGAGTGCTTTTGGTGACAAGCCGAATTTCTTCAGCCTCCTGAGGTTGAAGAGGCGCTGCTGCGCCTTCCTCACGATGCTGTCTGTGTGAGTGGACCAATTCAGTTTGTCTGTGATGTGTATTGCCGAGGAACTTAAAACTTGCTACCCTCTCCACTACTGTTCCATCGATGTGGATGGGGGTGTTCCCTCTGCTGTTTCCTGAAGTCCACAATCATCTCCTTAGTTTTGTTGACGTTGAGTGTGAGGTTATTTTCCTGACACCACACTCCGAGGGCCCTCACCTCCTCCCTGTAGGCCGTCTCGTCGTTGTTGGTAATCAAGCCTACCACTGTTGTGTCGTCCGCAAACTTGATGATTGAGTTGGAGGCGTGCATGGCCACGCAGTCGTGGGTGAACAGGGAGTACAGGAGAGGGCTCAGAACGCACCCTTGTGGGGCCCCAGTGTTGAGGATCAGCGGGGAGGAGATGTTGTTGCCTACCCTCACCACCTGGGGGCGGCCCGTCAGGAAGTCCAGTACCCAGTTGCACAGGGCGGGGTCGAGACCCAGGGTCTCGAGCTTGATGACGAGCATGGAGGGTACTATGGTGTTGAATGCCGAGCTGTAGTCGATGAACAGCATTCTCACATAGGTATTCCTCTTGTCCAGATGGGTTAGGGCAGTGTGCAGTGTGGTTGAGATTGCATCGTCTGTGGACCTATTTGGGCGGTAAGCAAATTGGAGTGGGTCAAGGGTGTCAGGTAGGGTGGAGGTGATGTGGTCCTTGACTAGTCTCTCAAAGCACTTCATGATGACGGATGTGAGTGCTACGGGGCGGTAGTCGTTTAGCTCAGTTACCTTAGCTTTCTTGGGAACAGGAACAATGGTGGCCCTCTTGAAGCATGTGGGAACAGCAGACTGGTATAGGGATTGATTGAATATGTCCGTAAACACACCGGCCAGCTGGTCTGCGCATGCTCTGAGGGCGCGGCTGGGGATGCCGTCTGGGCCTGCAGCCTTGCGAGGGTTAACACGTTTAAATGTCTTACTCACTTCGGCTGCAGTGAAGGAGAGACCGCATGTTTCCGTTGCAGGCCGTGTCAGTGGCACTGTATTGTCCTCAAAGCGGGCAAAAAAGTTATTTAGTCTGCCTGGGAGCAAGACATCCTGGTCCGTGACTGGGCTGGGTTTCTTCCTGTAGTCCGTGATTGACTGTAGACCCTGCCACATGCCTCTTGTGTCTGAGCCGTTGAATTGAGATTCTACTTTGTCTCTGTACTGGCGCTTAGCTTGTTTGATAGCCTTGCGGAGGGAATAGCTGCACTGTTTGTATTCAGTCATGTTACCAGACACCTTGCCCTGATTAAAAGCAGTGGTTCGTGCCTTCAGTTTCACACTAGCCTACTGCAGTCTGTATACACTAACCTACTGCAGTCTGTATACACTAACCTACTGCAGTCTGTATACACTAACCTACTGCAGTCTGTATACACTAACCTACTGCAGTCTGTATACACTAACCTACTGCAGTCTGCATAAAGTAACCTACTGCAGTCTGTATACAGTAACCTACTGCAGTCTGTATACACTAACCTACTGCAGTCTGTATACACTAACCTACTGCAGTCTGTATACACTAACCTACTGCAGTCTGTATACACTAACCTACTGCAGTCTGTATACACTAACCCACTGCAGTCTGTATACACTAACCCACTGCAGTCTGTATACACTAACCTACTGCAGTCTGTATACACTAACCCACTGCAGTCTGTATACACTAACCTACTGCAGTCTGTATACACTAACCTACTGCAGTCTGTATACACTAACCTACTGCAGTCTGTATTCACTAACCTACTGCAGTCTGTATAAAGTAATCTACTGCAGTCTGTATACAGTAACCTTCTGCAGTCTGCAATGCACTCAGTCAGTATACAGTAACCTACTGCAGTCTGTATACAGTAACCTACTGCAGTCTGTATAAAGGAATCTACTGCACTCAGCATACAGTAACCTACTGCAGTCTGTTTACAGTAACCTACTGCAGTCTGTATAAAGGAACCTACTGCAGTCAGCATACAGTAACCTACTGCAGTCTGTATACAGTAACCTACTGCAGTCTGTATAAAGGAACCTACTGCACTCAGCATACAGTAACCTACTGCAGTCTGTTTACAGTAACCTTCTGCAGTCTGCAATGCAGTCAGTATACAGTACCCTATTCCAGTGGTCTTCAAACCTCTCCTCAGGGACCCAAAGTCATTCCCGAAGAGAGGCTTGGAAACCACTATTCATCATTCAGAAACCCTACTGCAGTCAGCAGTCTCTGATCCACTACAATACATGTGAAAAACACTCACAGACAAAAGTGTCAAACTACAATTAAAGATGGAAGAAAAGAACGGTACATTTTCATTGTCACTTGACAGTTAGTAGATGTGATGTGCTGCATGTACAGAGAGTCAGTGAGATCTAAGAGGAAATAAGTTTAGCCTTCAGTTCTCTTAGACAAGGAATTCAGTCTGTGTGATCCTTGTCTCACACGCACACACACACTGGGATCCACCACAAACACACATCTAAAACCTCTGGGAAGAAGCTTTGTTGTTACTAAACACAAGACTTCTGAAAGCACTTCTCTGCCTCGCTCTGGGAAGACAGGACGACAAATGAAGGAGTGTGTTTGTGTGTTTCTCTGGCTTTAGTTTCAGTTTAGTATCTCTTCCTGTAGCTGTCATATTAATAACGCAACAAATCAATCTCTTTTGTTTCAACTACGATTGGGTGGGCTTTTGTAATATTCATGAACATTTGGTGTTGTGTATTCATTCATAAACACAGACACACAGACACACCGGCACGAACACATGTGTTTGGGATAAAGGTTGTGTGTTTGGGGTAAAGGTTGTACCCCAGACAACATCTGTATCTCTATCGTGTGTGTGTGTATATACAACGGCATTATCTCCCATTTCTTTAGTAGCAATTGGCTTTCAACAGCTGTCTGACTGAGATTTACAACATTGAATTTCCATATTGAAACAAACTCCAGCTGTCTCCATAGTAATGAAGGTGTTGGGAGTCAGGATGAGACAGAGGCAGGCAGCGTTTCTCAGCCAGTTGACATCATGAATCAGCTGGCATCATTTTAATGGATATACTGTATTACAAAGACATATCAATAGAAAACAGGTCAAACGAAATGAAATGCAGCTAGTTTAGTCTTTCCAGCTTCAGTTTGAAGTGATTGTGTTAGATGTGTTGTTGGCTAGCTCCTCTGAACAACAGTCTCCTGATTCAGTTTGAAGTGATTGTGTTAGCTGTGTTGTTGGCTAGCTCCTCTGAACAACAGTGATTGTGTTAGCTGTGTTGTTGGCTAGCTCCTCTGAACAACAGTGATTGTGTTAGCTGTGTTGTTGGTGTTGTTGGCTAGCTCCTCTGAACAACAGTGATTGTGTTAGCTCCTCTGAACAACAGTGAGTGATTGTGTTAGCTGTGTTGTTGGCTAGCTCCTCTGAACAACAGTGATTGTGTTAGCTGTGTTGTTGGCTAGCTCCTCTGAACAACAGTGATTGTGTTAGCTGTGTTGTTGGCTAGCTCCTCTGAACAACAGTGATTGTGTTAGCTGTGTTGTTGGCTAGCTCCTCTGAACAACAGTGTCCAGCTTCAGTTTGAAGTGATTGTGTTAGCTGTGTTGTTGGCTAGCTCCTCTGAACAACAGAGGAGAATATTTTCTACGCCAGGTGAAATAGTGCATCATTAGCTCATTGTTATGGATGTATCCAAATAAATGTCATTAAAAAACAGCTTAAACAAATGCAGTTCATTTGCTGTTATTATGTCTGCACTGTTTGATGTGACTGTAAGTTAGCCGTTGTTGGCTAGCTAGCAAGCAAGGGATAAGAATGTTGCATGTCAGTATGGAATAGAATATTTAGAATGAATGACTGGGTTGCGTCCATAAATACGGAACAAAATAGTTTCGACTTCGTCTCAGGCCTAACAACACGTGCCAATATATCCTCCAAACACCGGCTTCTCTGGCATTATCACTGAAGTGCGTGTCTGTGTGTGTGTGTGGCATATCTCAGCATAGGTCTGCTATTTCAGTATTGTGGAGTGTAAACTATTTTGTGGGTTGTGAAATTAATGTTTTTATGCAAAACATCCATAGTCCATTCTGGGCGGATGTACTGCTGAGTACTGATAAGTGGAGTTGGGCAACAATCAAGTCTCTAAGAGCTCTGAAACCAAAGACTAAATAAATATTTCACCATGGATAAATGGCTAGTGATGTTAATACAACCATTCCTCTCACTTAAAATGCCTTCAGAAGTACCTTTATGTGGACAGGCACCATGCACTAAGGAGAGGCATAAACAGAGGAAGAAGGACCTACTCCTGAATGAAGTGTATTGACGTCAGGGCACACACATAAGCATGAAAGCATGTGCACTCACAGACAGACACAGACACAGACAGACACTGCCCTGGCAGCTGGCTGTGCAGGAATGCTCCAGTGGATGCTCTAATGACCCTCATTTACATATGCTAATTACTCTGGGACCATTTAGCTGGTTAGGCCATAACGGAACATTCAAACCACCCTGACATCCCCGCAGGACCCGCACACGCACACACACACAGGGTCACCTTCCTATCAATGGCATTTGACCACTAATGAAAAATGTCCAAATATCAGGTCTCTCCCTATTCCCCACACAGTATAGAGTAGTACTGTCAGTCCCAGCCGTATATAGAGACTAATGACAGGAATACGGGACATGCTGTCCTGAGGAGGATTAAACTATAGGGTATGCCTGTAGTACACAGGCAGCAGATATGTTCTCTTATTTCTTTATAGTTCAGGTCCCCATATGCAGACTTGGCTTCAGCTGAAAATGAATCAGTACAAAACCTGATGAGGCCTGGATCTAAACACCTGGTGACTCCCTCTGTGCTCTGCTTTAGACAGTAGTTTAAACTACGATCTAAACACCTGGTGACTCCCTCTCTGCTCTGCTTTAGACAGTAGTTTAAACTACGATCTAAACCCCTGGTGATGACCCCTCTTCTCTGCTTTAGACAGTAGTTTAAACTACGATCTAAACCCCTGGTGATGACCTCTGTGCTCTGCTTTAGACAGTAGTTTAGACTACGATCTAAACCCCTGGTGATGACCTCTCTTCTCTGCTTTAGACAGTAGTTTAAACTACGATCTAAACCCCTGGTGATGACCTCTGTGCTCTGCTTTAGACAGTAGTTTAAACTACGATCTAAACCCATGGTGACTCCCTCTGTGCTCTGCTTTAGACAGTAGTTTAAACTACGATCTAAACACCTGGTAACTCCCTCTGTGCTCTGCTTTAGACAGTAGTTTAAACTACGATCTAAACCCATGGTGACTCCCTCTGTGCTCTGCTTTAGACAGTAGTTTAAACTACGATCTAAACACCTGGTGACTCCCTCTGTGCTCTGCTTTAGACAGTAGTTTAAACTACGATCTAAACCCCTGGTGATGACCCCTCTTCTCTGCTTTAGACAGTAGTTTAAACTACGATCTAAACCCCTGGTGATGACCTCTGTGCTCTGCTTTAGACAGTAGTTTAGACTACGATCTAAACCCCTGGTGATGACCTCTCTTCTCTGCTTTAGACAGTAGTTTAAACTACGATCTAAACCCCTGGTGATGACCTCTGTGCTCTGCTTTAGACAGTAGTTTAAACTACGATCTAAACCCCTGGTGATGACCTCTCTTCTCTGCTTTAGACAGTAGTTTAAACTACGATCTAAACCCCTGGTGACGCCCTCTCTGTCATGCCCTGACCATAGAGAATAAGCAGCTCTCTGTTGGTTGGGGCGTGACCATGACTAGAGTGGGTCATCTAGGTGTTTAATGATCTGTTGGCCTGGTATGGTCCCCAATCAGAGGCAGCTGTTTATCGTTGTCTCTGATTAGGGATCATATTTAGGCAGCCATTTCCCCTTTTGTGCTTTGTGGGATCTTGACAATGGATAGTAGCCTGTTAGCATTATTATTAGCGTCACGTTTAATTTTTCTTCTGTTTTGTTTGGTGAGTTTATTAAACATGTGGAATTCTACACACGCTGCGCCTCGGTCCAATCATTATAACGATCATGACACTCTCCGTTTTAGACAGTAGTTTAAACTACGATCTAAACCCCTGGTGACACCCTCTGCTCTGCTTTAGACAGTAGATTATTCCCTATTCTATTCCCTAAGCAATGAGAGGGTAACTTCCTTAATAAGCCAGTACTGTGATATTTTAAACAGCCTTAGCTTCAGGAGATCACTAATTCAAGGTGTCAATCACAGCATTACTCAATAATGTCTAAGACATTGGAACATCACAGACATTGTTTACTAGGAGTCAATATGCCATCGGTAAACTAATAAGATACTTATAAGATACTAATAACATACTTATAAGATACTAATACTATACTTATAAGATCCTTATAAGATAATAGTAAGATTAGACAGACACAAATAAGATACTTATAAGATACTAATAATATACTTGTAAGTAACTAATAATATACAAATAAGATTTGAATAAGACACAAATAATATAGTAATAAGATACGAATAAGACACAAATAATATAGTAATAAGATTTGAATAAGATGTAAAACTAGCTGCTCTAATAGTCTGTTTGTTTATCTAGAACTCATTCACCCACCTCACAATTATCCTAATGGTTCTGGATCCTGCAGTTAGATTTGAATCCTGCTGTTAAAGAGAGGTTTAAAGTGGATGTGCTCTACACTTGCCTCGCCTGAATAATAAGGCACAACAATGTTGATTTAATTACGGAGTGAATGATGCTACCACGCACAGATAACAATAAACACCAAGCTTTAATTATTATTTTCTTTGGGTACGTTGAGAGGTAAAGCAATTAAAATAATTGCGTTTAAGTTCTCTTGCCGATCTCCTCCTGTCTAGTTGTTCCATGTGGAAATTAAACGTAAACATGCTTCTGTGTTGTTAGTTTGATGCAGATAGCCGAAGGGTGTGAGAGACGGAGAGGAGTGAGAGAGAGAAAAACAACAAATTAACAGTTTTTAAAATGCAACTTTCTCTTTCCTTGCCTAACTGTAAAATCACCACAGAGAAATCTGGACTCTTCTCCATGGGGTGCAGACATCCTCTCTCATTTTATCTCTGCCTCCCTTTCCGTCATTCTATTTGTCTCTTTTTCTTTCCTTCTCTCTCTTACTCCATACACATATGCAGGTTGATGTTTATTGTTATGAATCTTGCCTTGGAGGCAGAACTCAGTGATTATCGCAAGATGGGCAAGCTGCATGATGGGCAAGCAGCAAAGTCAAAATGTGGGTTAGGGTCAGGCATTAGGGTTAGTTAGCAGTGCGGTTAAGGTTAGAGTTAGGCATAAGGTTAGCAATGTGGTTGAGGTCAGGGTTAGGTTTAAAATCTGATTTTATGACTGTGGCTGTGCCAGCTAGTGACCATCCTGCAGAGCTGCCTCAAGAACAAGACTCATAACAAAAAACGCTAACCAGCTACACAACAATGGAGGCTGCTGATGGGAGGACGCCTCATAATAATGGCTGGAACGAAGCAAATGGAATGGCATTGAACATTCCATGTGTATGCTGTATTTGATACCATTCCACTAATTCCACTCCAGCCATTACCACGAGCCTGTCCTCCCCAATTAAGGTGTCCCCAACCTATGCTACATGTACACAGGTGCAGTATTCCTACCACTTATATATAATGTTACTTACCCTACATTGTTCATCTCATATGCATACGTTGATACTGTACTCTATATCATCGACTGCATCCTTATGTAATACATGTATCACTAGCCACTTTAACTATGCCACTTGGTTTACATACTTATCTCATATGTATATACTGTACTCGATATCATCTACTGTATCTTGCCTATGCTGCTCTGTACCATCACTCATTCATATATCCTTATGTACATATTCTTTATCCCCTTAAATTGTGTATAAGACAGTAGTTTTTTTGGAATTGTTAGTTAGATCACTTGTTCGTTATTACTGCATTGTCGGAACTAGAAGCACAAGCATTTCGCTACACTCGCATTAACATCTGCTAACCATGTGTATGTGACAAATAAAATTTGATTTGATTTGATTTGACTTAGAAAATGACACAGAGTAACAGAAGACAGAGTAACAGATGACAGAGTAACAGATGACACAGAGTACTTCTACGTGCGTGCTTGTACACCTGCATTGCTTGCTGTTTGGGGTTTTAGACTGGGTTTCTGTACAGCACATTGATAGATCAGCTGATGTAAGAAAGGCTTTATAAATAAATTTGATTTGAGGAGCAGAGTAAGAGAGGAGCAGAGTAAGAGGGGAGCAGAGTAACAGCTAAAGGCTAACTGATGTTAATAAAATAATATTCCAGACTCTCAGTCTAGCAGCCAGAGTCTCAGTCTAGCAGCCAGAGTCTCAGTCTAGCAGCCTCTGTCTCAGTCTAGCAGCCTCTGTCTCAGTCTAGCAGCCTCTGTCTCAGTCTAGCAGCCTCTGTCTCAGTCTAGCAGCCAGAGTCTCAGTCTAGAAGTCTCAGTCTAGCAGTCTAGTGGCCAGAGTCTCAGTCTAGCAGTCTAGTGGCCAGAGTCTCAGTCTAGCAGTCTAGTGGCCAGAGTCTCAGTCTAGCAGTCTAGTGGCCAGAGTCTCAGTCTAGCAGTCTAGTGGCCAGAGTCTCAGTCTAGCGGCCAGAGTCTCAGTCTAGCAGTCTAGCGGCCAGAGTCTCAGTCTAGCAGTCTAGCGGCCAGAGTCTCAGTCTAGCAGTCTAGCGGCCAGAGTCTCAGTCTAGCAGTCTAGCAGCCAGAGTCTCAGTCTAGCAGTCTAGCAGCCAGAGTCTCAGTCTAGCAGTCTAGCAGCCAGAGTCTCAGTCTAGCAGCCAGAGTCTCAGTCTAGCAGCCAGAGTCTCAGTCTAGCATCCAGAGTCTCAATCACAGTCTAGCAGTCACAATCGTAGTCTAGCAGTCTAGCATCCAGAGTCTCAGTCTAGCAGTCGCAGTCTCAGTCTAGCAGTCTAGCAGCCAGAGTCTCAGTCTAGCAGCCAGAGTCTCAGTCTAGCAGCCAGAGTCTCAGTCTAGCAGCCAGAGTCTCAGTCTAGCAGCCAGAGTCTCAGTCTAGCAGTCGCAGTCTCAGTCTAGCAGTCGCAGTCTCAGTCTAGCAGTCGCAGTCTCAGTCTAGCAGTCTAGTGGCCAGAGTCTCAGTCTAGCAGTCTAGTGGCCAGAGTCTCAGTCTAGCAGTCTAGTGGCCAGAGTCTCAGTCTAGCAGTCTAGTGGCCAGAGTCTCAGTCTAGCAGTCTAGTAGCCAGCCTCTCAGTCTAGCAGTCTAGCAGCCAGAGTCTCAGTCTAGCAGCCAGAGTCTCAGTCTAGCATCCAGAGTCTCAATCTCAGTCTAGCAGTCACAATCTTAGTCTAGCAGTCTAGTAGCAAAGTCTCAGTCTAGCAGCCAGAGTCTCAGTCTAGCAGCCAGAGTCTCAGTCTAGCAGGCAGAGTCTCAGTCTAGCAGCCAGTCTCAGTCTAGCAGCCAGAGTCTCAGTCTCGCAGCCAGAGTCTCAGTCTAGCATCCAGAGTCTCAATCTCAGTCTAGCAGTCACAATCTTAGTCTAGCAGTCTAGTAGCAAAGTCTCAGTCTAGCAGCCAGAGTCTCAGTCTAGCAGCCAGAGTCTCAGTCTAGCAGCCAGAGTCTCAGTCTAGCAGCCAGTCTCAGTCTAGCAGCCAGAGTCTCAGTCTAGCAGTCTAGTGGCCAGAGTCTCAGTCTAGCAGTCTAGTAGCCAGAGTCTCAGTCTAGCAGTCTAGTAGCCAGAGTCTCAGTCTAGCAGTCTAGTAGCCAGCCTCTCAGTTTAGCAGTCTAGCAGCCAGAGTCTCAGTCTAGCATCCAGAGTCTCAGTCTAGCGTCCAGAGTCTCAATCTCAGTCTAGCAGTCACAATCTTAGTCTAGCAGTCTAGTAGCCAGAGTCTCAGTCTAGCAGCCAGAGTCTCAGTCTAGCAGCCAGAGTCTCAGTCTAGAAGCAGTCTAGCAGTCTAGTGGCCAGAGTCTCAGTCTAGCAGTCTAGTGGCCAGAGTCTCAGTCTAGCAGTCTAGTGGCCAGAGTCTCAGTCTAGCAGTCTAGTGGCCAGAGTCTCAGTCTAGCGGCCAGAGTCTCAGTCTAGCAGTCTAGCGGCCAGAGTCTCAGTCTAGCAGTCTAGCGGCCAGAGTCTCAGTCTAGCAGTCTAGCGGCCAGAGTCTCAGTCCAGCAGTCTAGCGGCCAGAGTCTCAGTCTAGCAGTCTAGCAGCCAGAGTCTCAGTCTAGCAGTCTAGCAGCCAGAGTCTCAGTCTAGCAGCCAGAGTCTCAGTCTAGCAGCCAGAGTCTCAGTCTAGCATCCAGAGTCTCAATCTCAGTCTAGCAGTCGCAGTCTCAGTCTAGCAGTCTAGCAGCCAGAGTCTCAGTCTAGCAGCCAGAGTCTCAGTCTAGCAGCCAGAGTCTCAGTCTAGCAGCCAGAGTCTCAGTCTAGCAGTCGCAGTCTCAGTCTAGCAGTCGCAGTCTCAGTCTAGCAGTCGCAGTCTCAGTCTAGCAGTCTAGTGGCCAGAGTCTCAGTCTAGCAGTCTAGTGGCCAGAGTCTCAGTCTAGCAGTCTAGTGGCCAGAGTCTCAGTCTAGCAGTCTAGTAGCCAGCCTCTCAGTCTAGCAGTCTAGCAGCCAGAGTCTCAGTCTAGCATCCAGAGTCTCAATCTCAGTCTAGCAGTCACAATCTTAGTCTAGCAGTCTAGTAGCAAAGTCTCAGTCTAGCAGCCAGAGTCTCAGTCTAGCAGCCAGAGTCTCAGTCTAGCAGCCAGAGTCTCAGTCTAGCAGCCAGTCTCAGTCTAGCAGCCAGAGTCTCAGTCTAGCAGCCAGAGTCTCAGTCTAGCAGCCAGAGTCTCAGTCTAGCATCCAGAGTCTCAATCTCAGTCTAGCAGTCACAATCTTAGTCTAGCAGTCTAGTAGCAAAGTCTCAGTCTAGCAGCCAGAGTCTCAGTCTAGCAGCCAGAGTCTCAGTCTAGCAGCCAGAGTCTCAGTCTAGCAGCCAGAGTCTCAGTCTAGCAGCCAGTCTCAGTCTCTCAGTCTAGCAGCCAGAGTCTCAGTCTAGCAGCCAGAGTCTCAGTCTAGCAGCCAGAGTCTCAGTCTAGCAGTCTAGTGGCCAGAGTCTCAGTCTAGCAGTCTAGTAGCCAGCCTCTCAGTTTAGCAGTCTAGCAGCCAGAGTCTCAGTCTAGCATCCAGAGTCTCAGTCTAGCGTCCAGAGTCTCAATCTCAGTCTAGCAGTCACAATCTTAGTCTAGCAGTCTAGTAGCCAGAGTCTCAGTCTAGCAGCCAGAGTCTCAGTCTAGCAGCCAGTGTCTCAGTCTAGCAGCCAGAGTCTCAGTCTAGCAGCCAGTGTCTCAGTCTAGCAGCCAGTGTCTCAGTCTAGCAGCCAGTGTCTCAGTCTAGCAGCCAGTGTCTCAGTCTAGCAGCCAGTGTCTCAGTCTAGCAGCCAGTGTCTCTGTCTAGCAGCCAGTGTCTCTGTCTAGCAGCCAGTGTCTCTGTCTAGCAGCCAGTGTCTCTGTCTAGCAGCCAGTGTCTCTGTCTAGCATCCAGAGTGTCTAGCATCCAGAGTGTCTAGCATCCAGAGTGTCTAGCATCCAGAGTGTCTAGCATCCAGAGTCTAGCAGTCAACCAAATATTTATCAGATTACAGACCCACAAAGAATTCGAAAAACAAATCCAATTAATGATAAACTCCCATATCGACTGGGTGAAATAGTGTGCCATAAATGCAGCAAGATTTGTGACCTGTTGCCACAAGAAAAGGGCAACCAGTGAAGAACAAACACCATTGTAAATACAACCCCTATTTATTTATTTGCCCTTTTGTACTCTATTTGCACATCGCTACAACACATTATAGACATAATGGCCCTAAATAGACAGTACACCGTGGCTAACTATTTGACCATGGTTTCTGATCAAAACCCTAGAAAAACCTTGACAAAGTACAGTCTCAGTGAGCACAGCCTTGCCATTGAGAAGGTTAGACACAGGAAAACCTGGCTCCTTGTAGAGGAAAGACTGTGCAACCACTGCACAACAGCAGAACCTGAGATGGAGCAGCCTGAATCAGAGGCAGCTGTCTATCGTTGTCTCTGATTGGGGATCATACTTAGGCAGCCTTTTCCCACCTGTTGGTTGTGGGATCTTGCTTGTGTATAGTCGCCTTGAGCACTGCATAGCTTCACGTTCGTTTGGTTCTTTATTGTTTTTTTGCCGGTTCACGTAATAAAGATGAACCCAAACCACGCTGCATTTTGGTCCGATTTTTACAACGCTCGTGACACTATGCTTATTGTTATGCGTATGGTTGTTTTGACCCTTGGTTATTGTTGTTACTGTTGTCCCATTGACTATTTTGATTCTTATTATTTTAATATTGTTAAATGTACAATATGTACATTGTTACGTCATGCCAATAAAGCAAATTGAATTGAAAAAAAATTGAGAGAGACTGACCCAAAATGAAAGTAAGCTTTGGCTATGTAACAGACTCAGTGAGCATAGCCTTGCTATTGAGAAAGGTCGTCGTAGGCAGACCTGGCTCTCAAGAGAAGACAGGATATGTGCACACTGATTTATTCTTAGTTTCTCTCCTTTTCTTCAGGAGTTGTTAGGAATCAGTGGAGCTTAGCCATTTTGCTGTGTGTGTGTGTGTGTGTGTGTGTGTGTGTGTGTGTGTGTGTGTGTGTGTGTGTGTGTGTGTGTGTGTGTGTGTGTGTGTGTGTGTGTGTGTGTGTGTGTGTGTGTGTGTGTGTGTGTGTGTGTGTGTGTAAATTGACACCTGCAGGAGTGTGGAGTCAATAAGCTCTATGTGCCTAGCCTGAAGGTATGTATTATACTCTGACCTACAGGAAACACAGCCTTTTATTACTGACAGAAAATGCTATTTGAGAAAGTAAAGACAGTGAGAGAGGAAACCTCTATGAAAAAGACAGTCGTTCAATTGTTCTCTGGCTCCTCTCTCTCTTTCTCCCTCCCTCTCATCCCCTCTCTCTCTCTTGATCTCACCCCATAATCTCTCCCCCTCTCTCCTCTCCCCCCTCTCTCTTTCCTCTTGATCTCACCCCATTACCCATCTCTCCCTTTAAGAAAAGGCACAGTTGCACAATCCATTAGCTACTAAAATAACACTACAGTTTATTTTGCGTCAGGCATTACGTAACATTGTCTAGCAGCGACCACATTATCTAAGGCTCAACATCTTTATGATTAAACATTATGAAGTGGGAGCAATGTTCCATTAATAGCCTTGAGGAGTAACACTGACGTTAGCAGCACAGAGGAGGTTACACAGACACACTGTTAGGAAATGATTTATTCAGCTTAAGCGCATTCCATTTTAGCCCATTTTCTCCGGTAATCAAAGTCAATGAGCTTGAAAAACATGTTTCATAGCTGAAACAATAACCCAAAATAATAAGGGATGCCAAATTATTCTCCAAAAACTGAGGAAGAAGGTTAAGGGTGTGGGGTGTGTGTTTAGGGGGGCAGTCATCAGAGTAAGCAGGAGAGTGGAAATCAAATAGAGATGGTTTAAATTTGCATAACATTAGCTTGTTTAGTGTTTAGCAAAGCTAATGTCTCATATCGAGTCAACCCGGTAGCCACTTAGCAATGCTAAACCCCCTGCTGCAGCTGAAACAGTCGTCCCTAGCCTCACAGCTACACAGCTCTGCTATTACAGTGGAGACCAGAACTGCCTTCATTTGGAATGTATTAGAAATAAACTAAAGTTTCAGAACACTTTAGAATCCTAGAACACATTATCTCAAATGACATTACAACTGTAGCTAAGGCACTAAAGAAGATGGGACAAAGACCATTTTCAGGAGATTTGAATGTTAGAGTAATACACACACACACACACACACAACACAACACAACCACTCACCTGTAAGGCTCCAGAGTCTTGGTGCCATAGGCCAGTGCTGTGTCCCAGTAGGCCAGGTAATGTAGGCGTCCAGGACTAGGTCTGTCACCCCGAGACTGTTTACCAGCAGGGACAGCGGCAGGGTAGCCTAGTGATTAGAGCGTTGGACTAGTAACCGGAAGGTTGCCAGTTCAAACCCCCGAGCTGACAAGGTACTTCCTGAACTGCCTGAACAGGCAGTTAACCCACTGTTCCTAGGCTGTCATTGAAAATAAGAATTTGTTCTTAACTGACTTGCCTAGTTAAATAAAGGTTAAAAAAAATTAAAATAAAAAACCCACTGGAGCCAGATTATATCTACCCTCCTGTAAGAGCTTTTCCCAGTCTGGAGACAGGGTTAAGGACACGTGAGAGAGGGAAAAAGAGTGGCAGAGAAACTTCTATTAGGACCAGAAAAAAAGAGCCAAAAATTGAGAGCTGGTGTGTGTGTGTGTATTACTCTAACATTAGGTGTGTGTCCAATTGTATTAGTGGTATGGTATACATCATCCAACAAAATGTTTACTTCTTCTTTCTCAAAAATCTCCCCCTCTGTCTCTCACTCCCTCATGTCGTTGTGTTGTGTCTAGGTAATGTTCTCAGATCTATTCTGACCCTGGATTATCTTTAAAATAAAGCCAAACTGTTAGATTTGAACCTTAACATCTAACAGTTTCTTGTTTAAAGGATACCACCATGTGTCTTTAAGTTGTCCAGCCTGGAGAGGGTCTCTCTCAGTGCAGTGGGTCCCAGGGCCTGGTTGCATAAAACTTCTTAAGCTAAATTTCCCCTTAAAGTTTCCTTCCTTATAGTCCTGCAACTACCTTAAACAATTTCCTTAGGTAATGAATAGTTATTCCTTAAATTAAAAACTCTTTGGGATGCAATCCCGTTAACGGGATGATATGACAACAGACAGTGAAAGTGCAGGGCGCCAAATTCAAAACAGAAATCTCATAATTAAAATTCCTCAAACAAACATGTATTTTATACAATTTTAAAGGTAGTCTTGTTGTTAATAGGCTTTACAGCGAAAGCACCACAAACGATTATGTTAGGTCACCACCAAACCACAATAAAAACAGCCATTTTCCCAGTCAAAGAGAAAAGTCTCAAAAAGCATTAATAGAGATAAAATTAATCACTAACCTTTGATGATCTTCATCAGATGACACTCATAGGACTTCATGTTACACAATACATGTATGTTTTGTTTGATAAAGTTCATATTTATATCAATATATCTGAGTTTATATTGGCGCGTTACATTCACTAGTTCCAAAAACATCCAGTGATTTTGCATAGCCACATCGATTCAACAGAAATACTCATCATAAATGTAGATGATAATACAAGTTAGACACATGGAATTATAGATATACCTGTCCTTAATGCAACCTCTGTGTCAGATTTTTAAAAAAACTTTACGGAAAAAGCAAACCATGCAATAATCTTAGATGGCGCTCAGAACAATCAAGTCAAACTATCCGCCATGTTGTAGTCAACATAAACCATAAATTACATGCTAAATATTCCCTTACATTTGATCTTCATCAGAATGCACTCCCAGGAATCCCAGGTCCACAATAAATGCTTGATTTGTTCGATAATGTCCGTTATTTATGTCCAATTAGCTTGGTATAAACGGAGCAGTATAATAAGTGCTCAGAAACTCAGAAAACAAAATATACAAAATAATACAAGTGGGTACAAAACCCATCGCACACCAGAACATATCTTGCACATAGCTTACAAACAAACAATCACCGACAAGGACATGAGGGGGAACAGAGGGTTAAATACACAACATGTAATTGATGGGATTGGAACCAGGTGTGATACAAGACAAGACAAAACCAAAGGAAAATTAAAAGAGGATCAGCGATGGCTAGAAAGTCCGTGACTTCGACCGCCGAACGCCGCCCGAACAAGGAGAGGGACCAACTTTGGTGGAAGTCGTGAGAGAGGGACACTGAGTATCTATGTCTCCACGACACCATGTTTCCAGTAGGATTATGATGTCTTGTCCCTTGATGTTTTTAATCAATTCTGTATTTGTTGTTTTATAACCAACATGTGAAGAGTTTAGGCCCTGGATATTGCAAGAGCTGAGAGTTAATGATCGCATTTATAATAAGTGATATTCACTGGTTTGAGTTAAGTACATTGAAAAAAAGATATATACATACAAATTTATCAAATGTATTTATAAAGCCCTTCTTACATCAGCTGATATCTCAAAGTGCTGTACAGAAACCCAGCCTAAAACCCCAAACAGCAAGCAATGCAGGTGTAGAAGCACGGTGGCTAGGAAAAACTCCCTAGAAAGGCCAGAACCTAGGAAGAAATCTAGAGACGAACCAGGCTATGTGGGGTGGCCAGTCCTCTTCTGTCTGTGCCGGGTGGAGATTATAACAGAACATGGCCAAGATGTCCAAATGTTCATAGATGACCAGCAGGGTCAAATTATAATAATCACAGTGATTTTCGAGGGTGCAACAGGTCAGCACCTCAGGAGTAAATGTAAGTTGGCTTTTCATAGCCGATCATTCAGAGTATCTCTTACCGCTCCTGCTCTCATACATACATACACACACACCATTACATATAATTATTATTATAATACCAGTGCCAATAAAATAAAGAATAGTTGTAAACAAATGTATAAGAATGGAATAAGATTGCACAAAAAATAAGCACAATACAATCTGCAACCCTGTGTGTGTGTGTGTGTGTGTGTGTGTGTGTGTGTGTGTGTGTGTGTGTGTGTGTGTGTGTGTGTGTGTGTGTGTGTGTGTGTGTGTGTGTGTGTGTGTGTGTGTGTGTGTGTGTGTGTGTGTGTGTGTGTGTGTGAGTGAACCGGTTACAGTTTACTATCAAAGTCGACTCCTCATCCCTAATAAATGGGTTGGGTTGATTATGTAGCAGGGCTGGTTTACATGCAGACAAAACCTGTGTGTGTGTGTGAATTAAAGGGTTTTCTAGCTCAGTAGTAGTCTGCATATTAGATGCAGTAGTTGGCGCACCTCTCCAATCTCTGATTGTTCTAGGTGTCTTTTGCCAGAGGTTACCTCACCATATGTAGGCTGATGATCTGAATGATACATGGTGTGGACTGCATCATGTGGTGTACTTCTTTGAAGGACAGTGTTCTGCCCGACCCTGGAGTAGTGGTCAGTGCTGTGTTGTGATGGGCCAGGCCCAGTAGAGCTGTGTTGTGATGGACCAGGTCCAGTAGAGCTGTGTTGTGATGGGCCAGGTCTAGTAGTGCTGTGTTGTGATGGGCCTGGTCCAGTAGAGCTGTGTTGTGATGGGCCGGGTCTAGTAGAGCTGTGTTGTGATGGGCCGGGTCTAGTAGAGCTGTGTTGTGATGGGCCGGGTCTAGTAGAGCTGTGCTGTAATAAGCCATGTCTGGCTCTTCTCTCCTGGGGATGGTGGAGGTACTGTTGTTTCAGAAAGTGGGGCGGGGGGCCTCTGTTGGGGTGATGGGTGTGTGGGTCCCTACCAAGTGTTGCAACCTTTAGGTCCTTGGCAAAGGTTCTGATACTGTCCTGATCAAGATGTACATTATGGTATATATGTTCACATGTCAGAGTGGGGTGGTGAGCCGTTCTGAGAGGCTGGTATTCTGACCTGGGCTGGAGCAGGCTGGTATTCTGACCTGAGCTGGAGCAGACTGGGAGGCTGGTATTCTGACCTGAGCTGGAGCAGACTGGGAGATTGGTATTCTGACCTGGGCTGGAGCAGACTGGGAGTCTGGTATTCTGACCTGGGCTGGAGCAGACTGGGAGACTGTTATTCTGACCTGGGCTGGAGCAGGCTGGTATTCTGACCTGAGCTGGAGCAGACTGGGAGACTGGTATTCTGACCTGGGCTGGAGCAGACTCTGAGGCCTGTTGGCTGACCTGGGTTGGAGCAGACTGTGAGGCTGGTATTCTGACCTGACCGGGAGCAGACTGGGAGGCTGGTTGGTTGACCTGGGATAGAGCAGACTGGTTGGCTGACCTGGGCTGGAGCAGACTGGGAGGCTGGTATTCTGACCTGAGCTGGAGCAGACTGGGAGACTGGTTGGCTGACCTGGGCTGGAGCAGACTGGGAGGCTGGTTGGCTGACCTGGGCTGGAGCAGACTGGGAGGCTGATATTCTGACCTGGGCTGGAGCAGACTGGGAGACTGTTATTCTGACCTGGGCTGGAGCAGGCTGGTATTCTGACCTGAGCTGGAGCAGACTGGGAGGCTGGTATTCTGATCTGGGCTGGAGCAGACTGGGAGACTGGTATTCTGACCTGGGCTGGAGCAGACTGGGAGGCTGGTTGGCTGACCTGGGCTGGAGCAGACTGGGAGGCTGGTTGGCTGACCTGGGCTGGAGCAGACTGGGAGTCTGGTTGGTTGACATGGGCTGGAGCAGACTGGGAGGCTGGTTGGCTGACCTGGGCTTGAGCAGAATGGGAGGCTGGTATTCTGACCTGGGCTGGAGCAGACTGGGAGACTGGTATTCTGATCTGGGCTGGAGCAGGCTGGTATTCTGACCTGAGCTGGAGCAGACTGGGAGAATGGTATTCTGACCTGGGCTGGAGCAGACTACGAGGCTGGTTGGCTGACCTGGGCTGGAGCAGACTGGGTGGCTGGTTGGCTGACCTGGGCTGGAGCAGACTACGAGGCTGGTTGGCTGACCTGGGCTGGAGCAGACTGGGTGGCTGGTTGGCTGACCTGGGCTGGAGCAGACTACGAGGCTGGTTGGCTGACCTGGGCTGGAGCAGACTGGGAGACTGGTATTCTGACCTGGGCTAGAGCAGACTGGGAGGTTGGTATTCTGATCTGGGCTGGAGAAGACTGGGGGGTTGGTATTCTGACCTGGGCTGGAGCAGACTGGAAGGCCGGTTTTCTGACCTGGGCTGCAGCAGACTGGGAGGCCGGTATTCTGACCTGGGCTGGAGTAGACTGAGAGGCTGGTTCTGACCTGGGCTGGAGCAGACTGGGAGACTAGTATTCTGACCTGGGCTGGAGCAGGCTGGTATTCTGACCTGAGCTGGAGCAGACTGGGAGGCTGGTATTCTGATCTGGGCTGGAGCAGACTGGGAGACTGGTATTCTGACCTGGGCTGGAGCAGACTGGGAGGCTGGTTTTCTGACCTGGGCTGGTGCAGACTGAGAGGCTGGTAGATTGACCTGGGCTGGAGCACACTGTGCTGGAGCAGACTGGGAAGCAGGAAGGCTGACATGAGTTAGAGCAGACTAGGAAGCAGGGAGGCTGACATGGGCTAGGTTAGACTGGGACGCTGGTTGGCTGATCTGGGCTGCAGCAGACTGGTAGGCTGGTGCAGTGTCATCAGGCTGTGTGATGGAGGCCATGCTGGTCTCAGGTTCTGCTTGTGTTGTAACAAGCTGGTGAAACATGTTCTCTAGATGCAGAGGACATAATGACTAGCTGTTGGTTGAGGTGGTCAATGTACCTCTCTCTTTGTTCTAGCTCGTTTCTTGTTGTACTCAGATGGTCTCTGAGGTCATCATTTGTCTGACTCAGTTTGTCCATTCTGCTTTCTAATTTAGCAATAGAGGCTCTGCTCTGGTGTTGTAGGCATGTCCTTGGCTCGTTCTGCTGTAGGTGAGGTAGGTAGAGGAATACTGAGGGCTTCTTGATGGGTCACAGAGAACGTTGGGGCCTGCTTTTCTCCATCTCCCTCCTTGACTTTTTCCTCAGTTTCTGAGATGAGTTCAGCTTCTGTTTTTAGGGTAGTTAACCTATTCTCAAAAGCCCTGGATGCTTGAATTATTGCCTTGTATCAATACAGTTCCATTATTATATACGTTTACTATTTGATATGTGTTAAACTGATCAGCTTCTTCAAAAATGCTGATCTGACATCCTTAGCTGATGCCTCTCTTTTTTGAGAAAGGGAAATGGTTGCAAATAACCCTTTTCCATATGTGCCTTCGTTTGATATTAAATATTACATTTGCTCTTGTTTGCAACTGGTAAGATCTGCAAACAGGCATTCATGGTTCTGTCCCATCAACAAACCTTTGAAACTTTTCTTAGCTTTCTCTGTTTGGATGTCTGGTGGGTAAACCATTTCCATAGCAACGCTGGTGATGTTGGCTACAATGTTGCTATAGAAGTGCTGTTTCTTGTATTATTTATTGTCTCTTGTGTCTAGGGGACTGTTTCACGTTGATGTCCTTTTCTTCTGTCCTTATTTTGTATGATTTTGTCTTTCCTTTCTTCTGTTAACTAGATATTCTTTGTTAGCTAGCTAGCTTCTTCCAGGAGAGTCCCTAGCAACTGCTTAGCAACTGGTAAACAATTCAGCTAGCTAAGATAACTACAGTTTTATGAAAAATAGTTACTTTTTCAAAAGCCTATCTTCTTTGTTTGTTGCTTGTTTTGTCTCCTATTCAGTGTTGCAGTTTTCTTTTGCTTTTTTCCAATGTACTTCACTCTTAAACCCATTTAAATTTAAATATTTGTAGGAGCTCAGCAGCTGCTGCTCAATTTGCAACTCTCTCTCTCTCTCTCTCTCTCTCTGTCTGACACTCGCTCTCGCGCTCTGACTCTCTCTCTCTCTTTCTCTCTCTCTGACTCTCTCTCTCTCTCTCTGACTCGCTCTCACGCTCTGACTCTCTCTCTCTCTGGCTTTCTCACTCTCTCGCTCTTTCACTCTGACTCTGACTCTCTCTTGCGCGCTCTGACTCTCTCTCCCCATTTCTACAGTTTGAATAGCTCAGCTCCATATCGTAGTCTTTGTGGCCCTGAGATTGCATTGGAGCATGACATTATAATGCTAATGTGTGTTTTTTGGTCAGAGAGGAAGAAATTGCTACTTCTCTCTTGCTGCTCCTTGGAGGGAGAGTGCTATTTTTGTTGTTAAAATAAATGTCTTAATCATCACAAGCACACACACTTTATTATGCTGGTAAAGGGAATGTGTTAATTACAGGGCAGAAAGCTGAGAACTGTCTGTGAAAACGGTAAGATTGTTGACACTGAATCAATGTCTGTGTGTGTGTGTGTGTGTGTGTGTGTGTGTGTGTGTGTGTGTGTGTGTGTGTGTGTGTGTGTGTGTGTGTGTGTGTGTGTGTGTGTGTGTGTGTGTGTGTGTGTGTTTTGAGAGAAGTGTGTGTGTTTGTGATGTTTGAGAGAGAAAGAAGATTAATTTATATTTGTGATTAATCACATTTATGAATAGCAGTGTGAACATTTGAATGAATCACATTTATGAATAGCAGTGTGAACATTTGAAGCAGCTTTCTGAGAGCCAATCAAACACACTTTTCCAGAAGCTGGAAATACTTTTTAAAGGATAAGGAATGCTTAATTTAGCGAACATACACACAAACTTACACAGAGACAAAGACCGAGATAACTGAGGGAGGACGACTGACAGGTTGAAAAATAAGGAGAGAAAGGGAAACAGAGAGAGTGAATGAGATGGATGGAGATTGGTATTACAGTAGAAAGTGGTGGATGTCATTTTTTTTGCTTTTCTCAGGATAAGGACAGGGAATGATGAGACATGGAGGGAGAGAGGGTGAAAAGAGGTAGAGCGTGAAAGAGAGGGTTATAAGAGCTAGTGTGAAAGAGGTGAGGACAGCGGGAGATAAGGATGGATGACCGAGTGAGAGGAGGAGACGAGAAAGCTACAGGTACACATGATACACTCCAGCGGTCACACCAAGATAACACTGACAGTGTGTGTGTGTGTGTGTGTGTGTGTGTGTGTGTGTGTGTGTGTGTGTGTGTGTGTGTGTGTGTGTGTGTGTGTGTGTGTGTGTGTGTGTGTGTGTGTGTGTGTGTGTGTGTGTGTGTGTGTGTGTGTGTGTGTGTGTGTGTGTGTGTGTGAGAGGGAGAGAGAAAGAGAGATTTCATTTGCATCATGGTGTACACACGCCACATCTGATGGGTCGGAGGTGGAGTGTTTTTCTCTCAAACAGCATCACACAGCTGGATTTGCAGTCATGGTTCAGCAACAACATAATGGGAGAGAGATGGTTCAGGGTGTGTGTGTGTGTGTGTGTGTGTGTGTGTGTGTGTGTGTGTGTGTGTGTGTGTGTGTGTGTGTGTGTGTGTGTGTGAGTGAGTGAACCGGTTACAGTTTACTATCAAAGTCGACTCCTCATCCCTAATAAATGGGTTGGGTTGATTATGTAGCAGGGCTGGTTTACATGCAGACAAAACCTACACTATAGATACAAAAGTATGTGGACACCCCTTCAAATTAGTGAATTAGGCTATTTCAGCCACACCTGTTGCTGACAGGTGTATAAAATCGAGCACACAGCCATGCAATCTCCATAGACAAACATTGGCAGTAGAATGGCTTTACTAAAGAGCTCAGGATGTCACCTTTCCAACAAGTCAGTTCGTCAAATTTCTGCACTGCTAGAGCTTCCCCGGTCAACTGTTAGTGCTGTTTAGGAGTAACAATGGCTCAGCCACGAAGTGGTAGGCCACACAAGCTCACAGAATGGGACTGCCAAGTGCTGAAGCACCTAACGCGTAAAAATTGTCTGTCCTCGGTTGCAACACTCACTATCGAGTTCCAAACCTTCTCCTTCCTTTCTCTCCTCTCCTCCCCTCCTTTCATCTCCCCCTCTCCTCCTCTCCCACCTCTCCTCCTCTCCTACCCACTCCCATCTCCTCCCCTCTCCCCCTCCTCTCCTCGTGATGTTATCATTGATACTGTTCAGAGAAACTATACCAAAGAGCTTTGAAGTCACCCAGATAGCCTCCCACAAACGCACAGAAAAATTCACACATGACACATGCGCACAACACACACACACACACACACACACACACACACACACACACACACACACACACACACACACACACACACACACACACACACACACACACACACACACACACACACACACACACACAGAAGTAACAAGAAATGACAAGGAGCAAATGAAGTGACAGACAGTGATGAGCGGTGAGTGATATCACCATGATTCATTTTGACTGGTCTGTGTGTCACATGCTCCTCAACCTTGTTGCAGAGGTCCACCAATGCACATTTTAGTTCCAGCCCTACGCTAACATACCTGACTCAACTGATCAACTACCTGATCACCAATCCCTTGATTAGCTGGATCAGGTGTGTCATTGCTGTACCAGAACCACACTATAGACCGTCTTGTGGTCCCCCAGGTTAGGGTGAAACGCCTGTCTATGGCAATACAGTGGCAAGAAAAAGTATGTGAACCCTTTGGAGTTACCTGGACTTCTGAATAAATTGGTCATAAAACTAAGTCACAACAATAGACAAACACAGTCTGCTTAAACTAGTAACACAAACTATTTGACGTTTTAATGTTTTTATTGAGCACACCGTGTAAACATTCACAGTGTAGGTTGGAAAAGTATGTAAATCCTTGGTTTTAATAACTGGTTGACCCTACTTTGGCAGCAATAACATCAACCAAACATTTTCTGTAGTTGCAGATCAGACCTGCACAACGGCCAGGAGAAATTTTGGACCCTTCCTTTTTACAAAACAGTTTCAGTTCAGCAATATTCTTGGGATGTCTGGTGTGAACCACTCTCTTGAGGTCAGGCCACAGCATCTCAATCAGGTTGAGGTCAGGACTCTGACTGGGCCACTCCAGAAGGCGTATTTTCTTCTGTTGAAGCCATTCTGTTGTTGATTTATTTCTGTGTTTTGGGTCGTTGTCCTGTTGATTCACTTCTGTTGAGCTTCAATTGGCGGACAGATAGCCTTATATTCTCCTGCAAAATGTCTTGATCAACTGAAAAATGAATTCCCAAGTTTATGATAGTAAGCTGTCCAGGCCCTGAGGCAGCAAAGCAGCCCCAAACCATGATGCTCCCTCCACCATACTTTACAGTTGGGATTGGGCTTTGATGTTGGTGTGCTGTGCCTTTTTTTCTTCACACATAGTGTTGTGTGTTCCTTCCTTCCAAACAACTCAACTGTAGTTTCATCTGTCCACGGAATATTTTACCAGAAGCGCTGTGGAACAACCAGATGCTCTTTTGTGAACTTCAGACGTGCAGAAATGTTTTTTTTGGGGACAGCAGTGGCTTCTTCCGTGGTGTCCTCCCATGAACATCATTCTTGTCTAGTGTTTTACGTATCGTAGACTTGCCAGAGATGTTAGCATGTTCCAGAGATTTCTTTAAGTTTTTAGCTGACACTCTAGGATTCTCCTTAAACTCACAAATTATTGTATTTTTCTTGTCTATATTGAATACATCATTTAAACATTCACAGTGTAGGTTGGGGAAAGTATGTGAACCCCTAGGCTAATGACTTCTCCAAAAGCTAATTGGAGTCAGGAGTCAGCTAACCTGGAGTCCAATCAATGAGACGAGATTGGAGATGAGGGTTAGAGCTGCCCTGCCCTATAAAAAACACTCACAACATTTGAGTTTGCTATTCAGAAGAAGCATTGCCTGATGTGAACCATGCCTTGAACAAAAGAGATCTCAGAAGAATTGCTGACTTGCATAAAGCCGGGAAGGGTTACAAAAGTATCTCTAAAAGCCTTGATGTTCATCAGTCCACAGTAAGATAAATTGTCTATAAATGGAGAAAGTTCAGCACTGTTGCTACTCTCCTTAGGAGTGGCCGTCCTGTAAAGATGACTGGACTGCAAGAGCACATTGCAGAATGCTCAATGAGGTTAAGCACACTATGTTTTGTCTATTGTTGTGACTAAGATGAAGATCAGATATAATGACCAATTATTATGACCAATTTATGCAGGAATCCAGATAAAGGGTTCACATGCTCTTTCTTGCCACTGTATCTGTCTCCGTCTCTGGCCAGTGTTAACATTAGGAATCAGTGTTTACATCTTAACAACAGTTTGTGCTCTCACATCTCTGTCTGTGTTTGCTCTTTGTAATCTCACTCAATCACACACACACACTTCCTGGCATTAAGAAGGTATCATTACCACTCCTAAACATCCATTAACAACCAACCAGGACTGTGGGAACTCTAATGGGCTGTGTTACTATACCTGTGTTGATCTGATCTATGATCCTAACACATCCTCCTGGGATCTGTCCACATACTGAGGATGGTCTCCTCCTGTGGCTAACCATCCCTAGTGAGGTACCTTTCACATTAACGGTCATGTGAAAGGCTGTATGTGAACCTGGCTAAAACATACGGCTTTACCTTTTACATACGTATGGATCGACTTCAGCTATCAAGATAACAAAAGTCCCTTCAAAGAGATAATAGCTTGACTGTCAACAGCACTCGACACAGACAATGATACAGTTAGAGTGTAGTGTCAGCCAGCGCTTGAATGCAGTTATACAGTTTATCCTTCTGCTTTCTATGAAGCTCTCCCTATCTTTTATTGTACTCTGTGTGTGTGTGTGTGTGTGTGTGTGTGTGTGTGTGTGTGTGTGTGTGTGTGTGTGTGTGTGTGTGTGTGTGTGTGTGTGTGTGCCTCGATCAGTAAGCCCGTGGCATCGTTCTATGTAAAGGCAAGTGATGAATATCAATGACATTTAAAACGGTGAAACTTATTTTCAAATGGAGATTCCTCATAAGCCTGTTAATTGGATTAATTAGCTGGACCCTATCAAACATACTGATAATGGCAGCACAGTAGGACAAACATCTGATTTGACTATATGTTGTAACACAGTGCTTTACAAACAATAGCTCTAGTGTGTGTGCGTGTTTGCACGTGTATGTGTGCACATGTGTGTGTACACGTGTGTGTGTGTGTGTGTGTGTGTGTGTGTGTGTGTGTGTTTGCACGTGTCTATGTGTGTTTGTGTATGTGTGTACACGTGTGTGTGTGTGTGTGTGTGTGTGTGTGTGTGTGTGTGTGTGTGTGTGTGTGTGTGTGTGTGTGTTTGCACGTGTCTATGTGTGTGTGTGTGTGTGTGTGTGTGTGTGTTTGCACGTGTCTATGTGTGTTTGTGTGTGTGTGTGTGTTTGCACGTGTCTATGTGTGTTTGTGTGTGTGTGTGTGTGTGTTTGCACGTGTCTATGTGTGTGTGTGTGTGTGTGTGTGTGTGTGTGTGTGTGTGTGTGTGTGTGTGTGTGTGTGTGTGTGTGTGTGTGTGTGTGTGTGTGTGTGTGTGTGTGTACACGTGTGTGTGTGTGTGTGTGTTTGCGCACCACCTTTACAAGATCAAGACTAAATCAATACTTTTATGGTTTGATAACTCTGATCTTACGAGACTTCATAAGCACACACAAACATACAAACACACACATTCACAAGCACGCACACATGCGCACAGGGAAAGCCAAACAAAACCATATAATTCATTAGCTAGTCATTACCATATTACTGTAAAAGATAGCAGCTGCATGCAAACTAAAGTTTAAAGACATTACAGGGAATACTAGATGAAACAGGAGATAGATATGAAATAATTCAACAGAAAGAGGAGAAGAAAGAGTGAATTTGGGAATAGAGGTAGAGACTTGTCAGGAAAAATCCCCTCTTCTCTGCAAACCGGTGGAGGCACACCGTCCGTTGCTAGGCAACCCCAAAATATCAATAGGCAGAGCAAGGTCCCGTGTACAAGCCCATCTTTAATAATGGATGTGTGACACACACACACAGTGGTGTTAGTGGTGTAGGGGGGCCTGGCAAAGCCGTAATAAACCCTCTCAGACCATCTGACAAGCTGCCTCAGCCAGAAATACAACCAGGGTTAGAGACTACCTTTAGAGCCCTGTGTGTGTGTGTGTGTGTGTGTGTGTGTGTGTGTGTGTGTGTGTGTGTGTGTGTGTGTGTGTGTGTGTGTGTGTGTGTGTGTGTGTGTGTGTGTGTGTGTGTGTGTGTGTGTGTACGTCGTATGTTTGTACATAGTGTGTATGTGGTGTGTGTAGTCAATATGACATGCAGCGTTGTGACAGCCCTGATCCTCCATATTCACCAGACCTGAACAGCGGGATTAGCCTGAATACCGCTTCAGTATAATACTATGCCATCCTGTGTGTGTGTGTGTCTGTTATTGCTTTAGAAAACTACTCTCTTCTACTCGAACATGAGCTACACCCAGGTCAGTATATTTTAGTGCGCACACACCACTTCCAAACTGTACGCTACGCCCATCATGATAATGACAATAACACACACACATATTTGTCCTAGTATTTCATTCTCATTGGCTGCTGACAAGGTCAATCTGATCCCACTGCTTGACTGAGTTACCTGATGTGGAATAGAGTTCCATGTAGTCATGGATCTATGTTGCACTGGGAGTTTCCCGCAGTCGGTTCTGGACTTAGGGTCTGTGAGATCTCTGGTTACATATCTTGTGGAGTATGCATGGGTGTCTGAGCTGTGCGCTAGTCGTTTAAACAAACAGCTCAGTCATTTCAACATTTCAACATTGCAATCTACTGCAGAGAAAGCCTGCAGAGTTCTGTCATACTATCCAGGTCTGTGCCCAAACAATTTGAGCTTGTACTTCTAAAAATCCATCTTTCCAGAAACAAGTCTCTCACCATTGCTGCTTGTTATAGACCACCTTCTGCCACCAGCTGTGCCCTGGACACCATATGTGAATTGATTGCCCCCCATCTATCTTCAGAGCTCATACTGTTAGGTGACCTAAACTGGGACATGCTTAACGCCCCGGCCGTCCTACAATCTAAGATAGATGCCCTCAATCTCACACAAATTATCAATGAACCTACTAGGTTCAACCCCAAATCTGTAAACACGGGTACCCTCATAGATATCATCCTGACCAACCTGCCCTCTAAATACACCTCTGCTGTCTTCAGCCAGGATCTCAGCGATCACTGCCTCATTACCTGTGCCGTAATGGGTCTGCGGTCAAGCTTTAAAAGTGCATTCCTCACCATCTTAAATAACCCCGTTCCAAAAATGTAGAACCAGGAACAGATATAAGCCCTTGGTTCACTCCAGACCTGACTGGCCTTGACCATCACAAAAACATCCTGTGGTGGACTGCATTAGCATCGAATAGCCCCCTGCGGTATGCAACTTTTCAGGAAAGTTAGGAACCAATATACACAGGCAGTTAGGAAAGCAAAGGCTAGCTTTTTCAAACAGAAATGTGCATCCTGTAGCACAACCTCCAAAAAGCTCTGGGACACTGTAAAGTCCATGGAGAGTAAGAGCACCTCCTCCCAACTGCCCACTGCACTGAGGCTAGGAAACACTGTCACCACCGATAAACCCATGATAATTGAGAATTTCAATACGCATTTTTCTACAGCTAGTCATGCTTTCCACCTGGCTACCCCTACCCCAGTCAACAGCCCTGCACCCCCACAGCAACTTGCCCAAACTTCCCCCATTTCTCCTTCAACCTAATCCAGATAGCTGATGTTCTGAAAGAGTTGCAAAATCTGGACACCAACAAATCAGCTGGGCTAGACAACCTGGACCCTCTCGTTCTAAAATGATGTTGCAACCCCTGTTACTAGCCTGTTCAACCTCTTTCGTATTGTCTGAGATCTCCAAAGATTGGAAAGCTTCAAAGGGGGAGACCATCTAGACCCAAACTGTTACAGACCTATATCTATTCTACCCTACCTTTCTAAGGTCTTCTAAAGCCAAGTTAAAACAAAAAGATCACCGACCATTTCGAATCCCAACATACCTTCTCCGCTATGCAATAGGGTTTCCAAGCTGGTCATGGGTGCACCTCAGCCCCGCTCAAGGTCCTAAACGACATCATAACCACCATCGATAAAAGACAAAACTGTGCAGCCGTATTCATCAACCTAGCCAAGGCTTTCGACTCTATCAATCACCACATTCTTATCGGCAGACTCAACAGCCTTGGTTTCTCAAACAACTGCCTCACCTGGTTCACCAACTACTTCTCAGACAGAGTTCAGTGTATCAAATCGGAGGGCCTGTTATCAGGACCTCTGGCAGTCTCTATGGGGGTGCCACAGGGTTCAAATCTCGGGCCGACTCTTTTCTCTGTATACATCAATGATGTCGCTCTTGCTGCTGATGATTCTCTGATCCACCTCTACGCAGACGACACCATTCTGTATACATCTGGCCCTTCCTTGGACACTGTGTTAACTAACCTCCAGACGAGCTTCAATGCCATACAACTCTCCTTCTGTGGCCTCCAACTGCCCTTAAATGCAAGTAAAACAAAATGCATGCTTTTCAACCAATCTCTGCCTGCACCTGCCCGCCTGTCTAGCATCACTACTCTGGATGGTTCTGACTTAGAATATGTGGACAATTAAAAATACCTAGGTGTCTGGCTAGACTGTAAACTCTCCTTCCAGACTCACATTAAGCATCTCCAGTCCAAAATTAAATCTAGAATCAGCTTCCTATTTTGCAACAAAGCCTCTTTCACTCATGCTGCCAAACATACCGTCGTAAATCTGCGTATTCCTATCTCATGTGTAACTCTGTGTTTTTTGTGTCGCACTGCTTTGCTTTATCTTGGCCAGGTCACAGTTGTAAATGAGAACTTGTTCTCAACTGGCCTACCTGGTTAAATAAAGGTGAAATATATATATTTTTAAATGACATACCTCTCACAAAGACATGCAGTGATGCAGTCAATATCTCCCCCACCCTGAGCCAGGAGAGATTGACATGCATATGATCAATTCTGGCGCTCCGTGTACATCTAAGGGCCAGCTTCTCTGTTTGCTCCAATTGTAATTTGACGATGTCCCTCTTTGTGGCACTTGACCATATGACTGGACAGGTGTGATAAATCTAGGGCCTGTAACTTGTTTTGTTTTGTTGATAGCGATTATGGACAGACCTCTCCTCCTCTCCTTCTCTCTCTCCCCGTGGGAGAGCGTGCTCCTTCCTAGCGCCTGGATCTGAGCTGTATAATTATCTGACATGTCAACACTGATAAACATATAATTTAACAACCATTCATCTCTCTTTCTCCCTCCCTCTCTGACTACCTCAAAGAGATGTCAGATTGGAAGCAAAGAGAATGAGAAAAAAAGGAGCGCGCCAGAGAGACAAACAGACGTAGACGGACGGAGACGGACAGACAGACAGACAGACGTAGATGGACGTAGATGGACAGACAGACAGACGTAGACGGACGGAGAAGGACAGACAGACAGAGACAGACAGACGGAGACGGACAGACAGACAGACAGACAGACAGACAGACAGACAGACAGACAGACAGACAGACAGACAGACAGACAGACAGACAGACAGACAGACAGACAGACAGACAGACGGACGGAGACGGACGGAGACGGACAGACAGACAGACGGAGACGGACATAGACGGACGGAGACGGACGGATAGACAGACAGAGACGGACGGAGACGGATGGAACACATGGAGACTGATTTGAGAATAGTGTATTCATCCTAGAGAAGAGGTAACTGTCTGGCTGATAAAGAGATAAAGTTCTTGTTGTTTTCCCCATTGACAACAGTGTTAATGATGGGAGACCCCATCAGGAGGCAAGATGGCATTTATTGGGATGACACATGTACTGGAGGCAGCTTTGCAGGGTGGTCACTCATAAAATCTGATTTTAACCCTAACCTTAACCCTAACCTTAACCCTAACCTTAACCCTAACCTTAACCCTAACCTTAATCTTAACCCTAACCTTAACCCTAACCTTATGCCTAATCTTAACCCTAATCTTAACCCTAATCTTAACCCTAACCTTATGCCTAACCTTAACCCTAACCTTATGCCTAATCTTAACCCTAACCTTAACCCTAACCTTATGCCTAATCTTAACCCTAACCTTATGCCTAATCTTAACCCTAATCTTCAAATCAAATCAAATTTTATTTGTCACATACACATGGTTAGCAGATGTTAATGCGAGTGTAGCGAAATGCTTGTGCTTCTAGTTCCGACAATGCAGTAATAACGAACAAGTAATCTAACTAACAATTCCAAAAAAACTACTGTCTTATACACAGTGTAAGGGGATAAAGAATATGTACATAAGGATATATGAATGAGTGATGGTACAGAGCAGCATAGGCAAGATACAGTAGATGATATCGAGTACAGTATATACATATGAGATGAGTATGTAAACCAAGTGGCATAGTTAAAGTGGCTAGTGATACATGTATTACATAAGTATGCAGTCGATGATATAGAGTACAGTATCTACGTATGCATATGAGATGAATAATGTAG
Source organism: Oncorhynchus tshawytscha (assembly GCF_018296145.1). NCBI lineage: Eukaryota > Metazoa > Chordata > Actinopteri > Salmoniformes > Salmonidae > Oncorhynchus > Oncorhynchus tshawytscha. The sequence continues at coordinate 42,315,029 of NC_056439.1, read as the reverse complement.
GGTAAGTAACATTATATAAGGTAGCATTGTTTAAAGTGGCTAGTGATATATTTACATCATTTCCCATCAATTCCCATTATTAAAGTGGCTGGAGTAGAGTCAGTGTCATTGACAGTGTGTTGGCAGTAGCCACTCAATGTTAGTGGTGGCTGTTTAACAGTCTGATGGCCTTGAGATAGAAGCTGTTTTTCAGTCTCTCGGTCCCAGCTTTGATGCACCTGTACTGACCTCGCCTTCTGGATGACAGCGGGGTGAACAGGCAGTGGCTCGGGTGGTTGATGTCCTTGATGATCTTTATGGCCTTCCTGTAGCATCGGGTGGTGTAGGTGTCCTGGAGGGCAGGTAGTTTGCCCCCGGTGATGCGTTGTGCAGACCTCACTACCCTCTGGAGAGCCTTACGGTTGAGGGCGGTGCAGTTGCCATACCAGGCGGTGATACAGCCCGCCAGGATGCTCTCGATTGTGCATCTGTAGAAGTTTGTGAGTGCTTTTGGTGACAAGCCGAATTTCTTCAGCCTCCTGAGGTTGAAGAGGCGCTGCTGCGCCTTCCTCACGATGCTGTCTGTGTGAGTGGACCAATTCAGTTTGTCTGTGATGTGTATGCCGAGGAACTTAAAACTTGCTACCCTCTCCACTACTGTTCCATCGATGTGGATGGGGGTGTTCCCTCTGCTGTTTCCTGAAGTCCACAATCATCTCCTTAGTTTTGTTGACGTTGAGTGTGAGGTTATTTTCCTGACACCACACTCCGAGGGCCCTCACCTCCTCCCTGTAGGCCGTCTCGTCGTTGTTGGTAATCAAGCCTACCACTGTTGTGTCGTCCGCAAACTTGATGATTGAGTTGGAGGCGTGCATGGCCACGCAGTCGTGGGTGAACAAGGAGTACAGGAGAGGGCTCAGAACGCACCCTTGTGGGGGCCCAGTGTTGAGGATCAGCGGGGAGGAGATGTTGTTGCCTACCCTCACCACCTGGGGGCGGCCCGTCAGGAAGTCCAGAACCCAGTTGCACAGGGCGGGGTCGAGACCCAGGGTCTCGAGCTTGATGACGAGCTTGGAGGGTACTATGGTGTTGAATGCTGAGCTGTAGTCGATGAACAGCATTCTCACATAGGTATTCCTCTTGTCCAGATGGGTTAGGGCAGTGTGGTTGAGATTGCATCGTCTGTGGACCTATTTGGGCGGTAAGCAAATTGGAGTGGGTCTAGGGTGTCAGGTAGGGTGGAGGTGATATGGTCCTTGACTAGTCTCTCAAAGCACTTCATGATGACGGATGTGAGTGCTACGGGGCGGTAGTCGTTTAGCTCAGTTACCTTAGCAGTTACCTAATCTTAACCCTAACCTTAACCCTAACCTTAACCCTAACCCGAGGCCTAATTCTTTCTCAAGGCCATCAGACTGTCAAACAGCCATCACCAACTCAGAGAGGCTGCTGCCTACATGGAGAGCCACTTTAAGAAATGGATCACTAGACACTTTAAATAATGCCACTTTAATAATGTTTACATGTCTTACATTACTCATCTCATATGTATATACTGTATTTTATACCATCTATTACATCTTGCCAATGCCGCTCGGCCATCGCTCATCCATATAATTATATGTACATATTCTCATTCACTCCTCTAGATTTGTGTGTATTAGGTAGTTGTTGGGGAATTGTTAGAATACTTGTTAGATATTACTGGACTGTCGGAACTAGAAGCACAAGCATTTCACTACACTCACATTAACATCTGCTAACCATGTGTATGTGACCAATGAAATCTGATTTGATTTTAACCCTAACCTTAACCACGCTGCTAACCTTATGCCTAACCCTAACCTTAACCACACTGCTAACCTTATGTCTAACCCTAACCTTAACCACACTGCTAACCTTATGCCTAACCCTAACCTTAACCACGCTGCTAACCTTATGCCTAACCCTAACCTTAACCACACTGCTAACCTTATGTCTAACCCTAACCTTAACCACACTGCTAACCTTGTGCCTAACCCTAACCTTAACCCCAACCATGCTGCTAACCTTATGCCTAACCCTAACCTTAACCCTAACCTTAACCACACTGCTAACCTTATGCCTAACCCTAACCTTAACCCTAACCTTAACCACACTGCTAACCTTATGCCTAACCCTAACCTTAACCATGCTGCTAACCTTATGCCTAACCCCAACCTAACCTTAACCACGCTGCTAACCTTATACCTAACCCTAACCTTAACCCTAACCTTAACCACACTGCTAAGCCTAACCCTAACCTTAACCACACTGCTAACCTTATTCCTAACCTTAACACTAACCTTAAAGAGAGAAAAAACGTTGCTTTCAAACTAGGGGTTTCCAGGCTAATTAAGTTAAGAGAGTAATTCTGCTCATAGATTATGCATGTATGAACTACACATTGACACATCCAGACCAAAGTGGGAGGTTTAAAAAAAACATAGTAGTCACCAATGTGCCTTTAAATTAAGACCAAACAGTATTTTTTTGTGATATATAGCCAATTTTGACATAGCAGCTGGCTCAAATAATGGAAATTGCTCAGCTCTGCCTCCAGGGCAAAATGATTCCAATAAACGTCAGCCTGCCATTTGGAGCCAATGATAGGCCCTAACACGTCAGGCTGTTACCACTAAACACTACTCTCTAGTAATTACATACAACTGCAACACAAGGCTGTGTGTTACTGTGTGTGTCTTACCCGATCGCTTGTCGTTCCCCGTCGCTGATGGTGAAACAGTTACACGCAACCTACAGAGACAGAACACAAACTAGTTACACACAGAGAGAAAGACCATGTATGATTGGATTAATGAGCGTATTATATAAGGCTCTGGATCACAGGTCACATATACACAGAGTGAAAGAAAGAGAGCAGTCAGACGTGAGACTAAGGGACACGTGTGTGTGTGTGTGTGTGTGTGTGTGTGTGTGTGTGTGTGTGTGTGTGTGTGTGTGTGTGTGTGTGTGTGTGTGTGTGTGTGTGTGTGTGTGTGTGTGTGTGTGTGTGTGTGTGTGTGTGTGTGTGTGTGTGTGTGTGTGTGTGTGTGTGTGTGTGTGTGTGTGTGTGTGTGTGTGTGTGTGTGTTACTATCACTATCCTCAGAGGTACTGGAAATCCCCCAAGTCCCCACAAGGATAGTAAAGCAAGGGAAATTCTCCATCGTTGGGACATTTGAATGTAAATACATTTTAGGTCCCCACAAGGACAGTAAAATATTTATATATTTGTTTTTTAACTAGGCAAGTCAGTTAAGAACAAATTCTTATTTTCAATGACTGCCTAGGAACAGTGGGTTCACTGCCTGTTCAGGGGCAGAACGACAGATTCGAACTTGCAACCTTTCAGTTTCTAGTCCAACGCTCTAACCACTAGGATACCTGCCACCCCATATGGTGTGTGGGCTAGTATTACTATTGTCTGTGTGTGTGTAGTGTATATACGGTTGCATCACTGTCATCGCTAAAAGAAAGATATCTTATTTAAATGAAAGTACTTATAATTATTTCAATGCAATAAAAAAAGACTTGGCACTGCCTGGCTGTCTTCCTCCTTCACAGAAATATGATATCTGTATCAAAGACAGAGGAGATGAGCTAATAAAAAATATATGTCTGCGGGTAATTGTCCAACACTCATCATGCTGTCTGCTAGATAAGGAGAACACAGTCAGGGAATTAAATGGAGGATGGATGGAAGGAGGGAGGGGGGAGAAGAGAGAGAGAGAGAGAGAGAGAGTGAGCGAGATAGACAGAGAGAGAAATGGAGAGAGAGAGACAGAGAAGAAAGAGTGAGCGAGATAGACAGAGAGAGAAATGGAGAGAGAGAGACAGAAAGAGAGTGAGCGAGATAGACAGAGAGAGAAATGGAGAGAGAGAGAAAAGGGGGAGGCAGACAGAGAGAGAAACGGAGAGAGAGAGACAGAAAGAGAGAGCGAGAGACAGAGAGAAACGGAGAGAGAGAGAAAAGGGGGAGGCAGACAGAGAGAGAAAGAGAGAGAGACAGAGAAAGAGAGTGAGCGAGAGACAGAGAGAAACGGAGAGAGAGAGAAAAGGGGAGGCAGACAGAGAGAGAAACGGAGAGAGAGAGACAGAAAGAGAGAGCGAGAGACAGAGAGAGAAACGGAGAGAGAGAGACAGAAAGAGAGTGAGCAAGATAGACAGAGAGAGAAACGGAGAGAGAGAGAAAAAGGGGAGGCAGACAGAGAGAAGGAGAAACTCTCCACCACATGTCTGTGTGACCGTTTAAAGAGTATATAATAATGAAGACACTGATGCCATCCAGAAAGAGACAAGGGTGAAGGAGAGTATAGACATCTGCAAGGTTGGTAAAACACAGTGTGTGTGCGTTTAAAAAATATATATATTTCACCTTTATTTAACCAGGTAGGCCAGTTGAGAACAAGTTTTCATTTGCAACTGCAGCCTGGCCAAGATAAAGCAAAGCAGTGCGACACAAACAACAACACAGAGTTACACATGGGATAAACAAATATACAGTCAATAACACAATAGAAAAATCTGTATACAGTGTGTGCAAACTAAGTAAGGAGGTAAGGCAATAAATAGGCCAATAGTTGCGAAGTAATTACAATTTAGCAATTTACACTGGAGTGATATATGTGCAGATGAGGATGTGCAAGTAGAAATACTAGTGTGCAAAAGAGCAGAAAACAAAAATGGGGATGAGGTAGCTAGTTGGTTAGATGGGCCATTCACAGATGGGCTGTGTACTGCTGTAGCGATCGGTAAGCTGCTCTGACAGCTGACACTTAAAGTTAGTGAGGGAGATATAAGTCTCCAACTTCAGTGATTTTTGCAATTCGTTCCAGTCATTGGCAGCAGAGAACTGGAAGGAAAGGCGGCCAAAGTAGGTGTTGGCTTTGTGGATGACCAGTGAAATATACCTGCTGGAGTGTGTGCTACGGATGGGGCTTGCTATGGTGAGCTGAGATAAGGCGTAGCTTTACCTAGCAAAGACTTATAGATGACCTGGAGCCAGTGGGTTTGGCGATGAATATGTAGCGAGGACCAGCCAATGAGAGCATACAGGTCGCAGTGGTGGGTAGTATATGGGGATTTGGTGACAAAATGGATGGCACTGTGTTAGACTGCATCCAATTTGCTGAGTAGAGTGCTGGAGGCTATTTTGTAAATGACATCGCCGAAGTCAAGGATTGGTAGGATAGTCAGTTTTACGAGGGTATGTTTGGCAGCATGAGTGAAGGATGCTTTGTTGCAAAATAGGAAGCCGATTCTAGATTTAACTTTGGATTGGAGATGCTTAATGTGTGTCTGGAAGGAGAGTTTACAGTCTAAACAGACACCTAGGTATTTATAGTTGTCCACATATTCTAAGTCAGAACCATCCAGAGTAGTGATGCTAGTCAGGAGGGCAGGTGCGAGCAGTGATCGGTTGAAGAGCATGCATTTTGTTTTACTAGCATTTAAGAGCAGTTGGAGGCCACAGAAGGAGTGTTGTATGGCGTCGAAGCTTGTTTGGAGGTTTGTTAACACAGTGTCCAGTGCCAGATGTATACAGAATGGTGTCGTCTGCATGGAGCTGGATCAAAGAATCACCCGCAGTAAGAGTGACATCGTTGATATACACAGAGAAAAGAGTCGACCCGAGAACTGAACCCTGTGGCACCCTCCTAGAGACTTCCAGAGGTCCGGACAACAGGCCTGCGGATTTGACACACTGAACTCTAGTTGTAGTTAGTGAAAATGTGCATGCGTGTGTGTGTTTGCGTGTGTGTGTGTGTCTATGGACATGAAATATACTGAACCAAGAAAGCCACCCCACCCTTATAGATCAATAGATCTATTCAGGTTATTGGATCCGTGTTCTTTTCTTCTAAATGTACAAAAGCTAACAAGTGTTAGGCCTGTGCTTTTGGACATTTTCTTTAATAAAAAGTAGGCCTATGGCATACCCTCTCATACCCCCTCAATTCGAGTCTTGGTTTTAATTTAACGAAGGCTATTTAGAGAGTGCATGGTAGGTGGAGGAATTGACTGACAAATCTATGTATACATCAGCCTATAGCTTAATTTCATCTGTCAAACAGGTAGGTCTACCTCTTATTTCTTAAATAGGAAAAAATTGTCTCCAACACAAAGCCCTCTTGTTTTTAGTAAAGAATAACTCAAATGAAGACGGGTGAAAGGAATTATGCTACATATGTTATACTCTAATTTTCAAACTTTCAGCACCATGAGTCCATTTTAATTTATTGTGACACTGCTGCTGCTTCACGTTTCAGCACCACAATGTAAGTTACTCAAATCTGGTTTATTGTGACACTGCTGCTGCTTCACGTTTCAGCACCACAATGTAAATTACTCAAATCTGGCTTATTGTGACACTGCTGCTGCTTCACGTTTCAGCACCACAATGTAAGTTACTCAAATCTGGCTTATTGTGAGGTCAATAACTCTGAAAAATAGGCAAGAAACATATATAGTTTAAAAATATATACAGTTGAAGTCAGAAGTTTACATACACTTAGGTTGGAGTCATTAAAACTTGTTTTTCAACCACTCCACAAATTTCTTGTCGGTTAAGACATCTACTTTGTGCATGACACAAGTCATTTTTCCAACAATTGTTTACAGACAGATCATTTTACTTATAATTCACTGTATCATAATTCCAGTGGGTCAGAAGTTTACATACACTAAGTTGACTGTGCCTTTAAACAGCTTGGAAAATTCCAGAAAATTATGTCATGGCTTTAGAAGCTTCTGATAGGCTAATTGACAACATTTGAGGCAATTGGAGGTGTACCTGTGGATGTATTTCAAGGCCTACCTTCAAACTCAGTGCCTCTTTGTTTGACATCATGGGAAAATCAAAAGAAATCAGCCAAGACCTCAGAAAAAAAATTGTAGACCTCCACAAGTCTGGTTCATCCTTGAGAGCAATTTCCAAACGCCTGAAGGTACCACGTTCATCTGTACAAACAATAGTATGCAAGTATAAACACCATGGGACCACGCAGCCGTCATACCGCTCAGGAAGGAGACGCATCCTGTCTCCTAGAGATGAACATACTTTGGTGGAAAAGTGCAAATCAATCCCAGAACAACAGCAAAGGACCTTGTGAAGATGCTGGAGGAAACAGGTACAAAAGTATCTATATCCACAGTAAAACTAATCCTATATCGACATAACCTGAAAGGCCGCTCAGCAAGGAAGAAGCCACTACTCCAAAACCACCATAAAAAAGCCAGACTATGGTTTGCAACTGCACATGGGGACAAAGATCGTAGTTTTTGGAGAAATGTCCTCTTGTCTGATGAATCAAAAATATAACTGTTTGGCCATAATGACCATCATTATGTTTGGAGGAAAAAGGGGGGGCTTGCAAGCTGAAGAACACCATCCCAACCGTGAAGCACGGGGGTGGCAGCATCATGTTGTGAGGGTGCTTCGCTGCACAAAATAGATGGCAGCCAAGCATACTTCCAAAGTTGTGGCAAAACCAGCTCTTGTAGGAGGAATGAGCCAAAATTCACCCAACTTATTGTGGGAAGCTTGTGGAAGGCTACCCAAATGTTTGACCCAAGTTAAACAATTTAAAGGCAATGCTACCAAATACTAATTGAATGTATGTAAACTTCTGACTCACTGGGAATGTAATGAAAGAAGTAAAAGCTGAAATAAATCCTTCTCTCTTCTATTATTCTGACATTTCACATTCTTAAAATAAAGTGACCTAACTGACCTAAAATAGGGAATTTTTTACTAGAATTAAAATGTCAGGAATTGTGAAAAACTGAGTTTAAAGGTATTTGGCCAAGGTGTATGTAAACTTCTGACTTCAACTGTATATTATAGTAGTAGCAAGCTATCATAGTTAACTTCCGGTCCTCTTTCTCATCTTCACACTTTTTCTCAAGCTGAACAGAACATAGGCTTTAAGCTAGTCCTCGTGCAAGTTAGTGCGTTTTGTTGGCTAGGCATAATCAACAACAAAAAATGTTGTAGAAGCCCTTGACTCTCCTCCTGAACTGCCACCGTAGGCCTACACAGCACAGCCATTGGTTAGGCAGCACACAAAAACGTTTGGATCAGCAAGAGCAGAGCAGGCCGGAGCTCAGAGTTGGAATATCGATTACAGTGAGTAATGCAGCCTAAATTCATTTAAACCATCCCAGCAGCTATCTTAGAAATATAACTTTGCTCTGTGCTTCTCCCCTTGACTGAAATTTAAAAGCATGACCCTCCGTTATGTACATTTGAATCCATCCCTTGCTTTCAGTTTTGTACACTAGTTTCAAACAGCTGAAAATACTATATTTTTGGTTATTGAATATATATTTCGCAGTCATTTAGATGGCACAATGATTCTCTACATTATCCATTGCCTACTTTCAATTTGTGAGAAAACAAGCAAACTGTTCAAATTTTAGCAACCAGGAAATGGCGGATCAATTTCTGCATATTGCACCTTTAACAATAGCCTATATAAAATCTAAACTTCTCTGTTGCATGTGCTTATTGGTTGTCTTGCTATCAGCTACTCAGGCTGTGTGACCTATTCTTGGTTGACTCATATCAACATCTCTGTGCATTAGTGTTGGTGTAGTCTGAATAAATACAACAGAATATGTCTAATTCAAAGAACAGTGATGAAGGAAATGAAAAATGCTTCACAGAGCATGCCCAGTGCTGTGGCTGAGCGGTACGGAGCAAAATTGGGCCGAGAGAGAAGGCAGACACTCCATTTATTTTTTACAATACGCTCCACGCTCCAGCCAAATTATGCAAGCTCTGTTCCTCGCTCCACTCTGCTCACATCATCTGATACCAAACCTTAACCCTTAACTTAATCTAGTCAAAAATAATGCCTGAACTTAACTGTAGAGTTGTTTCTCTGTGCCCAATATACCTAAAACCTTTGGAGCTCATGCAGGAGCTGTGCCAAAATACAGGACAGCACCACTAGGGGCAACGGTGAGCACTAGTACCATCAATTTAAGGGGTTCCAATCCCTTCATTGAGCTTAACCAGACGTCCCGATATTTAAAAAAATGTTTGATTTTTATCAGTAGAAAATGGACAGTGCTCTTGTAGTGTGAGATGTGCAATGACAAGTTTTGAGAACAGTGAATGACAATAGCCAATGAGTGCTCGCCAAAGAAGAATCAAATCAAATCAAATGTTATTAGTCACATGCGCCGAATACAACAGGTGTAGTAGACCTTGCAGTGAAATGCTTACTTACGAGCTCCTAAACAACAGTGCAGTTTAAAAAAAAATATGGATAAGAATAAGAGATAAAAGTAACAAGTAATTAAAGAGCAGCAGTAAAAAATAACAATATTTACAGGAGGGTGCCGGTACATGTATGTAGAGTTTTATTAAAGTGACTATGCATAGATGACAACAGAGAGTGGCAGTGGTGTGGAGGAGGCCGAGCAGTTGCCATACCAGGCAGTGATGCAGTCAGTCAGGATGCTCTTGATGGTGCAGCTGTAGAACCTTTTGAGGATCTGAGGACCCATGCCAAATCTTTTCAGTCTCCTGAGGGGAAATACGTTTTGTCGTGCCCTCTTCATGACTGTCTTGGTGTGCTTGAAATATGTTATTTTGTTGGTGATGTGGACACCACGGAACTTGAAGCTCTCAACCTGCTCCACTGCAGCCCCGTCGATGAGAATGGGGGTGTGCTCGGTCCTCTTTTTCCTGTAGTCCACAATCACCACAAGAAGCCAGTGAGATGATGTGTCGCATCACCAATAATGTGTAGACTCTCGAGCAGCAGCGATGAATACTACTAGCATGCGTTTATTCTTGCCTTTAATCAAAGCCAAAGTGTCAAATCATGCTTTGTAAACAACAGGTGTAGACTAACAGTAAAATGCTTACTTACGGTCCCAATAAGGCAGAGAGAAAAATATATAAATAATTGAAAAATAATAACACAAGGAATAAATCCACAATGAGTGAGGATAACTTGGCTCCATACACGTGGTACCAGTACCATATGAGGTAGTTGAGGTATAACTAGCAATAAAGTGACAGATAGTCAACAGTAACAGCAGCGTATGTGATGAGTCAAAAGAGTTATTACATTCAAAATGTATGTATGTGTAAAATGAATGTAATATCTGTAATAAAGACACTTATCTTCAAGGAGAATAGACACACAGACATTGTGTTGATCCACATAATGAGCTGTTTGATATACTGCTTCAAGGAAAATACATTTGATAAGGTGGGGAGACCAGACAGAAAAAATACATTTGAAAAGGTGGGGAGACTAGACAGAAAAAATACATTTGAAAAGGTGGGGAGACCAGACAGAGAAAAATGTGGGGAGACCAGACAGAGAGAAAATGCATTTGAAAAGGTGGGGAGACCAGACAGAGAAAATACATTTGAAAAGGTGGGGAGACCAGACAGAGAGAAAATGCATTTGAAAAGGTGGGGAGACCAGACAGAGAGAAAAGGTGGGGAGACCAGACAGAGAAAATGCATTTGAAAAGGTGGGGAGACCAGACAGAGAGAAAAGGTGGGGAGACCAGACAGAGAAAATACATTTGAAAAGGTGGGGAGACCAGACAGAGAGAAAAGGTGGGGAGACCAGACAGAGAGAAAATACATTTGAAAAGGTGGGGAGACCAGACAGAGAAAATACATTTGAAAAGGTGGGGAGACCAGACAGAGAGAAAATGCATTTGAAAAGGTGGGGAGACCAGACAGAGAGAAAAGGTGGGGAGACCAGACAGAGAGAAAAGGTGGGGAGACCAGACAGAGAGAAAATACATTTGATAAGGTGGGGAGACCAGACAGAGAAAATACATTTGATAAGGTGGGGAGACCAGACAGAGAAAATACATTTGAAAAGGTGGGGAGACCAGACAGAGAGAAAATGCATTTGAAAAGGTGGGGAGACCAGACAGAGAGAAAAGGTGGGGAGACCAGACAGAGAGAAAAGGTGGGGAGACCAGACAGAGAGAAAAGGTGGGGAGACCAGACAGAGAGAAAAGGTAGACATTTGATAAGGTGGGGAGACCAGACAGAGAGAAAAGGTGGGGAGACCAGACAGAGAGAAAAGGTGGGGAGACCAGACAGAGAGAAAAGGTGGGGAGACCAGACAGAGAGAAAATAAATTTGATAAGGTGGGAGACCAGACAGAGAGAAAATACATTTGATAAGGTGGGAGACCAAACAGAGAGAAAAGGTGGGGAGACCAGACAGAGAGAAAATAAATTTGATAAGGTGGGGACACCAGACAGAGAGAAAATACATTTGATAAGGTGGGAGACCAGACAGAGAGAAAAGGTGGGGAGACAAGACAGAGAGAAATTCAAACTCATCTACTATTTGATCTTCCGCTGAGAAAGCAATCAGTGGAAAAACATCAGTCAAAACACTGTGTGTGTGTGTCAGCTTTTGAACAGGCCTCTCTCTATTCACCACCTCAGGGATATACTGTGTGAAAAATAGATTCTCATTTCAGCATCAATATTCTGTTCCGTGGAGATCTCTCTCTCTGACAGATTGTGGCACCACTGAAAGCAGCTAGTCTGAATGATCCTGATGTTGTTCACTCCTGAAAGCAGAGGAGTTACGTGAGGTCTCCTGGGAAAAAAAGTCCTTTGTCATTCCTGCAGTTTGCCATCGAATGCTCACTAACTAGCTAGTTCACATAAACAAACACAGCTGTGTTAGAATACCCATACTATTATACTGTATACTATAAAATGAGTATATACTACATACTATTAGTTCATTTTAGTATACTGTAAATGAATGGTATCCTATCAGTTGAGCGTGCTAGCACTTCACCTGTCTACTGGAAGTTGATGCTGTTACTATGCAACCGCTTGCTAGCTTGTTAGCAAAACAAATGACTAGCTAGACATTTTACAACTTCGGGTGTGTTCATAAAGTCAATCTGGAGTGCCAGAGTGCACTCTGGGCGTTTGTAAATTCAGAGTGTTGTCAGATTGTCCATTTGTAAATTCAGAGTGTTGTCAGATTGTCCATTTGTAAATTCGGAGTGCTGTCAGATTGTCCATTTGTAAATTCAGAGTGTTGTCAGATTGTCCATTTGTAAATTCGGAGTGCTGTCAGATTGTCCAGTTGTAAATTCAGAGTGTTGTCAGATTGTCCATTTGTAAATTCGGAGTGCTGTCAGATTGTCCATTTGTAAATTCGGAGTGCTGTCAGATTGTCCAGTTGTAAATTCAGAGTGCTGTCAGATTGTCCAGTTGTAAATTCAGAGTGTTGTCAGATTGTCCAGTTGTAAATTCAGAGTGCTGTCAGATTGTCCAGTTGTAAATTCAGAGTGCTGTCAGATTGTCCAGTTGTAAATTCAGAGTGTTGTCAGATTGTCCAGTTGTAAATTCAGAGTGCTGTCAGATTGTCCAGTTGTAAATTCAGAGTGCTGTCAGATTGTCCAGTTGTAAATTCAGAGTGTTGTCAGATTGTCCAGTTGTAAATTCAGAGTGCTGTCAGATTGTCCAGTTGTAAATTCAGAGTGTTGTCAGATTGTCCAGTTGTAAATTCAGAGTGCTTAGCTCTGGGAGCGGTCAGAACGCACACTGCACTGGACACTTTCACTGAGGAGTATGGGGTTGATTCGAGCATTCTGACTTTACAACGGCAGTCAAGCACCCAAGTTAACTGACTAACTTGCTAGCTACTTCACATCCGTTACACAAGCACCCAAGTTAACTGGCTAACTTGCTAGCTACTTCACATCCGTTACACAAGCACCCAAGTTAACTGGCTAACTTGCTAGCTACTTCACATCCGTTACACAAGCACCCAAGTTAACTGACTAACTTGCTAGCTACTTCCAGACAGAAATGAGAGAACACCTCACTTGCACCATTTCACTCAACCTAACCAGCTCTGCTAGGGTTTCATGTTAGCCAGAGCGTTGGTGACTGTAACTGCTGCTGGCCACAATTTAACTAGGCTTTTTTTTGCCGATGTTTACTGACACAAGCCATATTCAACGGGTGTTGAGCGTTTGTAAATTCATCAGTTATTCTGCGCTCTGGTACACTCAGACGAGAGTGATCTGAAATTGGAGTAGATAGCCAGAGCGAATTTATGAAAGCACCCGAATGTCCATTGAGAACGCACACCGACTATACCACTTAGCTAAGAATGAAAGGAATAATCAAGTCAATAAACGTTAGGTAATTAGTTTGATAACATGTAGTTAATATACTGGCAAGTTTGATGTATTAGTAGCCAGTTAGCGTTAGGTACCCAATTTTCGGACATCGGAAACCTCCTAAATTCTGACACTCTTTAGCAGTTAGAGGATTAAATCACCTCCAGCTCAACAATTAAATGGATTGGAAAATAACGCTACTTTTTTGCGACTAAAGACACCCTTCTAGCTAGCTGACCACCGATTTCTATTGAAATGTATGTATTTTAAGTTAGGTTTTGAGTTTAAAAAAAAAAGTTATACAGTGAAAAATGTATTTAGTCAGCCACCAATTGTGCAAGTTCTCCCACTTAAAAATATCAGAGAGGCCTGTAATTTTCATCATAGGTAGTACATTTCAACTATGACAGACAAAATGAGAGAAAAAAAATCCATAAAATCACATTGTAGGATTTTTAATGAATTTATTTGCAAATTATGGTGGAAAATAAGTATTTGGTCAATAACAAAAGTTTATCTCAATACTTTGTTATATACCCTTTGTTGGCAATGACAGAGGTCAAACGCTTTCTGTAAGTCTTCACAAGGTTTTCACACACTGTTGCTGGTATTTTGGCCCATTCCTCCATGCAGATCTCCTCTAGAGCAGTGATGTTTTGGGGCTGTTGCTGGGCAACATGGACTTTCAACTCCCTCCAAAGATTTTCTATGGGGTTGAGATCTGGAGACTGGCTAAGCCACTTCAGGACCTTGAAATGCTTCTTACGAAGCCACTCCTTCGTTGCCCGGGCGGTGTGTTTGGGATCATTGTCATGCTGAAAGACCCAGCCACGTTTCATCTTCAATGCCCTTGCTGATGGAAGGAGGTTTTCACTCAAAATCTCACGATACATGGCCCCATTCATTCTTTCCTTTACACGGATCAGTCGTCCTGGTCCCTTTGCAGAAAAACAGCCCCAAAGCATGATGTTTCCACCCCCATGCTTCACAGTAGGTATGGTGTTCTTTGGATGCAACTCGGCATTCTTTGTCCTCCAAAACACGACGAGTTCAGTTTTTACCAAAAAGTTATATTTTGGTTTCATCTGACCATATGACATTCTCCCAATCTTCTTCTGGATCATCCAAATGCTCTCTGGCAAACTTCAGACGGGCCTGGACATGTACTGGCTTAAGCAGGGGGACACGTCTGGCACTGCAGGATTTGAGTCCCTGGCGGCGTAGTGTGTTACTGATGGTAGGCTTTGTTACTTTGGTCCCAGCTCTCTGCAGGTCATTCACTAGGTCCCCCCGTGTGGTTCTGGGATTTTTGCTCACCGTTCTTGTGATCATTTTGACCCCACGGGGTGAGATCTTGCGTGGAGCCCCAGATCGAGGGAGATTATCAGTGGTCTTGTATGTCTTCCATTTCCTAATAATTGCTCCCACAGTTGATTTCTTCAAACCAAGCTGCTTACCTATTGCAGATTCAGTCTTCCCAGCCTGGTGCAGGTCTACAATTTTGTTTCTGGTGTCCTTTGACAGCTCTTTGGTTTTGGCCATAGTGGAGTTTGGAGTGTGACTGTTTGAGGTTGTGGACAGGTGTCTTTTATACTGATAACAAGTTCAAACAGATGCCATTAATACAGGTAACGAGTGGAGGACAGAGGAGCCTCTTAAAGAAGAAGTTACAGGTCTGTGAGAGACAGAAATCTTGCTTGTTTGTAGGTGACCAAATACTTATTTTCCACCATAATTTGCAAATAAATTCATAAAAAATCCTACAATGTGATTTTCTGGATTTTTTTCTCTCATTTTGTCTGTCATAGTTGAAGTGTACCTATGATGAGAAATACAGGCCTCTCTCATCTTTTTAAGTGGGAGAACATGCACAATTGGTGGCTGACTAAATACTTTTTTGCCCCACTGTATATATATATATGCACATTTTGTGGGACCTGCTGTATATTGTAAAATTTGTCTGTAGGACAGACCACACATCATTTAATATCCAACTTTTTACCTCTGGAAAATATAGTTCATGGATTTCAGACAGGGGAGATAAAAAAATCCCCAGAATGCTAGCCAACTAGTCAACTATTTAGTAAACACTTGTGATACGAGGTTGGTGTCTCTTTTTTTAACAAAGCTAAAAGGATATTTCTTGTAATTGAACAAAATAGTAAGGTGGCCAATCTCTGGGGTAGGATACAGATAATACGGGATTATTTTTGCTAAACCGCTTTTCAAAAAGCTGATAGTATTTCCACTGAAATGGAAAACATGCTAATGGCTAACCCATTAGTTAACATTTTTATGATACCAATAATCACAAAACATTGATGGCTTGATCACAAAATAACACTGTTGAAGGTAATATATTTCTTAAACGCTGTATGCCGATAATACGAGGTGCTACGCTAGCGAGCTAACATACCGGTACATACTGCTGTAATGATATGCTATGTGGTTTGTAATCTATATGTGACATGTTGAAACCTTTAGGAGACATTAGGCTCTGTTACCATTTGTCTTCTCTGTCTGAAAGAAATTGAATTGTTATTCAATGGGCTGCATCCATTTTGTTGTCATGGCTTACGAGGACAGAGAGGCTGGAGGGAGAGTGTGTGTGTGTGTGTGTGTCTCTTTTTTGCTTACACACACACACACACACACACACACACACACACACACACACAGAGAGAGAGAGAGAGATGTTCAGTGCCTGTCTGTCTGCCTGTTTGTGTGTGAGTGAAGTTCGGTTTTAATCCAAACTGCAGGTTTAACCTTATTGGGTAACAAAAGCACTGTTAAATGACTGGGTGGGAGGTGGAGGGAGAGAAAAATCTATTCAACAAACAATAGTGTGGACTTTCCTCTATCTCTCTTTCTGTTTCTCTCTTTCCTCTATCTCTCTTTCTGTTTCTCTCTTTTCTCTATCTCTCTTTCTGTTTCTCTCTTTCCTCTATCTCTCTTTCCTCTATCTCTCTTTCCTCTATCTCTCTTTCTGTTTCTCTCTTTCCTCTATCTCTCTTTCTGTTTCTCTCTTTCCTCTATCTCTCTTTCTGTTTCTCTCTTTCCTCTATCTCTCTTTCTGTTTCTCTCTTTCCTCTATCTCTCTTTCTGTTTCTCTCTTTCCTCTATCTCTCTTTCCTCTATCTCTCTGTTCATCTCTCCTTTCTCTGGGGCAGGCCTCTCTCCCCTCTCTTTCTCTATGGGGCAGTACTCTCTCCTCTGTCTGGGGCAGTCCTGTCTCCTCTCTCTGGGGCAGTCCTGTCTCCTCTCTCTGGGGCAGTCCTGTCTCCTCCTCTTTCTCTCTGGGGCAGTCCTGTCTCCTCTCTCCTCTCTCTGGAGCAGTCCTCTCTCCTCTCTCTGGGGCAGTCCTCTCTCCTCTCTATGGGGCAGTCCTCTCTCCTCTCTCTTTCTCTCTGGGGCAGTCCTCTCTCCTCTCTCTGGGGCAGTCATGTCTCCTGTCTCCTCTATCTGGGGCAGTCCTCTATCCTCTCTCATCTCTCTGGGGCAGTCAGTCCTCTCTCCTCTCTCTGGGGCAGTCCTGTCTCCTGTCTCGTCTCTCTGGGGCAGTCCTCTCTCCTCTCTCTTCTCTCTGGGGCAGTCAGTCCTCTCTCCTCTCTCTAGGGCAGTCCTCTCTCCTCTCTTTCTCTATGGGGCAGTCCCTCTCTCTTTCTCTTTGTCCTCTCTCCTCTCTCTGGGGCAGTCCTGTCTCCTGTCTCGTCTCTCTGGGGCAGTCCCTCTCTCCTCTCTCTTCTCTCTGGGGCAGTCAGTCCTCTCTCCTCTCTCTAGGGAAGTCCTCTCTCCTCTCTCTTTCTCTATGGGACTGCCCCAGTCCTCTCTCTGGGGCAGTCCTCTCTCTTTCTCTCTGGGGCAGTCCTCTCTCCTCTCTCTTTCTCCATGGGGCAGTCCCCTCTCTCTCTCTTCTCTCTGGGGCAGTCAGTCCTCTCTCCTCTCTCTGGGGAAGTCCCCTCTCTCTCTCTGGGGAAGTCCACTCTCCTCTGTCTGGGGCAGTCCTGTCTCCTGTCTCCTCTCTCTGGGGCAGTCCTCTCTCCTCTCTCTTCTCTCTGGGGCAGTCCTCTCTCCTCTCTCTTCTCTCTGGGGCAGTCAGTCCTCTCTCCTCTCTCTGGGGAAGTCCCCTCTCTCTCTCTGGGGAAGTCCACTCTCCTCTCTCTGGGGCAGTCCTGTCTCCTCCCTCCTCTCTCTGGGGCAGTCCTCTCTCCTCTCTCTGGGGCAGTCCTCTCTCCTCTCTCTGGGGCAGTCCTCTCTCCTCTCTCTTTCTCTATGGGGCAGTCCTCTCTCTTTCTCTCTGGGGCAGTCCTCTCTCTTTCTCTCTGGGGCAGTCCTCTCTCTTTCTCTCTGGGGCAGTCCTCTTTCCTCTCTCTTTCTCTATGGGGCAGTCCTCTCTCCTCTCTCTTTCTCTATGGGGCAGTCCTCTCTCCTCTCTCTTTCTCTATGGGGCAGTCCCTCTCTTTCTCTCTGGGGCAGTCCTCTCTCCTCTCTCTTTCTCCATGGGGCAGTCCTCTCTCCTCTCTCTGGGGCAGTCCTGTCTCCTCTCTCCTCTCTCTGGGGCAGTCCTCTCTCTGGGACAGTCCTCTTTCCTCTCTCTGGGACAGTCCTCTCTCCTCTATCTGGGTCTGGCCTCTCTCCTCTCTATTTCTCTCTGGGGCAGACAGAGCCAGTCAGGCAGTACATTCACATCTGCCGTCCCGGCTGGCAATGCACCATGCACAACAAATAAGCGAGGACACACACACACACACTGTTCTATGTGTCTCCGTCTTTGCCATGTACAGTGCCTTGCAAAAGTATTCATCCCCCTTGGTTTTTTTCCTATTTTGTTGCTTTACAACCTGTAATAGATTTTTATTGGGATTTCATGTAATAGACATACACAAAATAGTCCAAGATTTAAAAAGGAAAAATGGTGTGTGCATATACATTCACCCCCTTTGCTATGAAGGCTCTAAATAAGATCTGGTGCAACCAATTACCTTGAGAAGTCACATAATTAGTTATATAAAGTCCACCTATCTGCAACACCACTAAGCAACGGGCACCACCAAGCAAGCGGCACCATGAAGACCAAGGAGCTCTCCAAACAGGTCGGGGACAAAGTTGTGGAGAAGTACAGATCAGGGTTGGGTTATAAAAAAATATCCTAAACTTTGAACATCCCACGGAGCACCATTAAATCCATTATGAAAAAAATAAGAATATGGCACCACAACAAACCTGACAAGAGGGGGCCGCCCACCAAAACTCACGGGCCAGGCAAGGAGGGCATTAATCAGAGAGGCAACAAAGAGACCAAAGAACCCTGAAGGAGCTGCAAAGCTCCACAGCGGAGATTGGAGTATCTGTCCATAGGACCACTTTAAGCAGTACACTCCACAGAGCTGGGCTTTACAGAAGAGTGGCCAGAAAAAAGCCATTGCTTAAAGAAAAATATAAGCAAACACGTTCGGTGTTCGCCAAAAGGCATGTGGGAGACTCCCCAAATATATGGAAGGTACTCTGGTCAAATGTAGGTTTTTGGCCATTAAGGAAAACGCTTTGTCTGGCGCCAACCCAGCACCTTTCATCACTCCAAGAACACCATCATTCTGTGGGGATGTTTTTCCATCAGCAGGGACTTTGAAACTGGTCAGAATTGAAGGAATGATGGAGCTAAATACAGGGAAATTCTTGAGGGAAACCCGTTTCAGTCTTCCAGAGATTTGAGACTGGGGCAGAGGTTCACCTTCCAGCAGGACAATGACCCTATGTATACTGTTAAAGCAACACGAGTGGTTTAAGGGGAAACATTTAAATGTCTTGGAATGGCCTAGTCAAAGCCCAGACCTCAATTCAATTGAGAATCTGTGGTATGACTTAAAGATTGCTGTATACCAGCGGAACCCATCCAACTTGAAGGAGCTGGAGCAGTTTTGCCTTGAATGGTCAAAAATCCCAGTGGCTAGATGTGCTTATAGAGATGTGCTTATATAAGCTTATAGAGACATACCCCCCCAAGACACTTGCAGCTGTAATTGCTGCAAAAGGTGTCTCTACAAAGTATTGACTTTGGGGGGGTTGAATAGTTATACACGCTCAAGTTCAGTTTTTTTGTCTTATTTCTTGTTTTTCACAATAAAAAATATTTTGCATCTTCAAAGTGGTCGGCATGTTGTGTAAATCAAATGATACAAAGGCAACAAAATAAGAAAAATGCCAAGGGAGTGAATATTTTCGCAAGCCACTGTAGGCCATCTGCCGGTACAAGGGAATGGGCAGTAGTTTCTCTAGCCACCTGTAGATGGCTAGTGTCCTCCATGTTAGTTGTACATACTGTCCACACACATCCCCAAGACAGACCCTTATTTGGGTCCACAACAACTGGGTTAAACAGTCTATATGGAGACATTAGAGAGATCAAAGTGGGTATCTCTGTCTCTCTGGTCTAGTGAGTCAGAGGTATGTCTCACAACTGATAGGAATGGATTACTGAGGAGATTGTGTGTGTACATATTACAATCTAAATACCAATGTCCTGGAATTCCCTCTGCTGTGTGTGTGTGTGTGTGTGTGTGTGTGTGTGCGTGTGTGTGCACATGTTGCAATCTCTTCAGTAATCCATTCCTATCAGTTGTGGGAGAGATTGGGATGGAGAGAGTGTCACGAACCGGCTCAAAGCCCGTAACAAAAGGGAGACAACGTGGAGATAAGGAGTAACAAAAGATATATTTATTAACTAAAGCAACTAAGGAAAATATACAAATGGTGTGTGTAATCAGTAGTGTAAGTGAGTGTTTTGCATGCATGAATGTGATAATGCAGGGTGTTGAAAGATGTTGTCACAAACAACCCAAAAACCACCAAGAAACACAACAAAATCCATAAAGGTGTCTGCATGGAGAGAGTCTCCTCCATGAATGGGGAAGTGGTGTATTTATCCTGGGAGACACCGGGCCCAGGTGTTTCCCATGTAGCTGACGACCCTCCCAACTCCGCCCACCAGCATCCTAATAAGGAAATAACAGAGAGAGAATACGGCAGACAGAGTGGGAGGGTCGTCACAAGAGTGAGATGGAGTAAGATATGGAGAGAGATTGAGATGGAGTAAAATAGAAAGAGAGGGAGATGGAAAGAGATTGAGATGTAGTAGGATGGAGAGAGATTGAGATGTAGTAGGATGGAGAGAGATTGAGATGGAGTAAGATAGAAATAGAGAGAGATGGAAAGAGATTGAGATGGAGAAAGAGAGATATAATATAAGCCAAGAGAGAAGTACCAAGAAAGCAGAAAGAAAGTCACCCCTTATCTCTCCCTCTATTGTTTCTCTTTCCACAGGGCTAATATATTAGTTATAATCCTACTGTTGAGTCATTCAGTGTGTTCCAGTATAAATGTCCTATACATTAGATAGGTAGAAAATATCCCACTTTGGCCCAGTGTGGGAGAGACGAGACCAACTGTCACTTTAATAAAATGGATGTCTTCAGGGTAAACAACTTTCTTCCTGCATATCTATAACTCTCTGTGACTCTCTCAGGGTGTGAGATTCTATAACTCTCTGTGACTCTCTCAGGGTGTGAGGTACTATAGCTCTCTGTGATTCTCTCAGGGTGTGAGAGATAATATAACTCTCAGGGTGTGAGATTCTATAACTCTCTGTGACTCTCTCAGGGTGTGAGGTACTATAACTCTCTGTGATTCTCTCAGGGTGTGAGAGATAATATAACTCTCAGAGTGTGAGATTCTATAACTCTCTGACTCTCTCAGGGTGTGAGATAATATAACTCTGTGACTCTCTCAGGGTGTGAGCTTCTATAACTCTCTGTGACTCTCTCAGGGTGTGAGATTCTACAACTCTCTGTGACTCTCTCAGGGTGTGAGGTACTATAGCTCTCTGTGATTCTCTCAGGGTGTGAGAGAAAATATAACTCTCAGGGTGTGAGATTCTATAACTCTCTGACTCTCTCAGGGTGTGAGATTCTATAACTCTCTGTGACTCTCTCAGGGTGTGAGGTACTGTAGCTCTCTGTGATTCTCTCAGGGTGTGAGAGATAATATAACTCTCAGGGTGTGAGATTCTATAACTCTCGGACTCTCTCAGGGTGAGATAAAATATAACTCTGTGACTCTCTCAGGGTGTGCGATTCTATAACTCTCTGACTCTCTCAGGGTGTGAGAGATAATATAACTCTCAGGGTGTGAGATCCTATAACTCTCTGACTCTCTCAGGGTGTGAGATATAACTATCTGTGACTCTCTCAGGGTGTGAGAGATAATATAACTCTCAAGGTGTGAGATTCTATAACTCTCTGACTCTCTCAGGGTGTGAGATATAACTATCTGTGATTCTCTCAGGGTGTGAGAGATAATATAACTCTCAGGGTGTGAGATTCTATAACTCTCTGTGACTCTCTCAGGGTGTGAGGTACTATAACTCTCTGTGATTCTCTCAGGGTGTGAGAGATAATATAACTCTCAGGGTGTGAGATTCTATAACTCTCTGTGACTCTCTCAGGGTGTGAGGTACTATAACTCTCTGTGATTCTCTCAGGGTGTGAGAGATAATATAACTCTCAGGGTGTGAGGTACTATAACTCTCTGTGACTCTCTCAGGGTGTGAGATACTATAACTCTCTGTGACTCTCTCAGGGTGTGAGGTACTATAACTCTCTGTGACTCTCTCAGGGTGTGAGATACTATAACTCTCTGTGACTCTCTCAGGGTGTGAGATACTATAACTCTCTGTGTGTTACGGTTTTCTTCCGTCGAAAGAGAGTCGGACCAAAATGCAGCGTGGTAAGTTAGATGCATGTTTAATAGCGAAGAAAAAACGAACAAAACAAAAATAACAAACGTAACGTGAAAACCTAAACAGTCTATCTTGTGCTAACACATACAGAGACATGAACAATCACCCACCAAACACTCAAAGAATATGGCTGCCTAAATATGGTTCTCAATCAGAGACAACGAGAATCACCTGCCTCTGATTGAGAACAGCCTCAGGCAACCATAGACTTTGCTAGAACACCCCACTAAGCCACAATCCCAAAACCTACGAAAAAACCCCATACATAAACACAACACAAAATAAACCCATGTCACACCCTGGCCTGACCAAATAAATAAAGAAAACACAAAATACTAAGACCAGGGCGTGACACTGTGACTCTCTCAGGGTGTGAGAGATAATATAACTCTCAGGGTGTGAGATACTATAACTCTCTGTGACTCTCTCAGGGTGTGAGAGATAATATAACTCTCAGGGTGTGAGATACTATAACTCTCTGTGACTCTCTCAGGGTGTGAGAGATAATATAACTCTCAGGGTGTGAGATACTATAACTCTCTGTGACTCTCTCAGGGTGTGAGAGATAATATAACTCTCTGTGACTCTCTCAGGGTGTGAGATTCTATAACTCTGACTCTCTCAGGGTGTGAGATTATATAACTCTCTGTGACTCTCTCAGGGTGTGAGATTATATAACTCTCTGTGACTCTCTCAGAGTGTGTGAGATACTATAACTCTCTGTGTCTCTCTCAGGGTGTGAGATTATATAACTCTCTGTGACTCTCTCAGAGTGTGTGAGATATTATAACTCTCTGTGACTCTCTCAGGGTGTGTGAGATACTATAACTCTCTGTGACCCTCTCAGGGTGTGTGAGAAACTATAACTCTCTGTGACTCTCTCAGGGTGTGTGAGATACTATAACTCTCTGTGACTCTTTCTGCACTGCTCTCAGATTTACCACCTCCTGCTACAGTCTGATACTTAGCTGTGAGAAGAGATTGGAATTTAAATAACAGAGGAGAACGCAGGAGTTGCTGTTGAATACTAAGTGAGACAAGAGGTGTGTGTGTGTGTGTGTGTGTGTGTGTGTGTGTGTGTGTGTGTGTGTGTGTGTGTGTGTGTGTGTGTGTGTGTGTGTGTGTGTGTGTGTGTGTGTGTGTGTGTGTGTGTGTAGATAAGCAGCTCCTTGGGACTCGAGGGGATGCAGCCATCGTTTTACTTGAAAGAGGCGTGAAGGTAAGAGAGGAGAGAGGTGAAATGCAGAGGGGAGGGAGGGAGGAAGCGGGGGAGGGTCTTAGAGGCAGAAACTCGTTAGTCAATTCGTTAGGAGTAAACGAGTGCAGGCACGCTGAATTAGAGAGGTGCACCCTGGGAAGCTACAGGTGGAAGGAGGAAGGGTTGAGAAATAATCACATATTCATTTGTCTGAACAAACACCTGTCTCTCTCCAAGAGGGACTCATATTAATATTCACAGCTGTGTCACCTTGACATGTCCCGAAAACCTCTAAATTGACCTAAAATCCCAATATCAATTTGAACGGTGACACACTAACGATTGATTGTAAGTACTGTATATCTATTAACTTTT
The DNA here is from genome assembly GCF_018296145.1 of Oncorhynchus tshawytscha. Lineage (NCBI taxonomy): Eukaryota > Metazoa > Chordata > Actinopteri > Salmoniformes > Salmonidae > Oncorhynchus > Oncorhynchus tshawytscha. The sequence goes on along the minus strand of NC_056439.1, from coordinate 42,291,515 downwards.
TATCACCGGTGATCGTATCTATAAGCAATAACTGGCTATCATGATGGAAGTGTTAGGAAGGGTACAGTCTACGTCCAAAATGACATCCTAAAGTTCTCATTACGTTTATCTGTCACACAAACAATGTTTTAATTAATGTTCTGATGTTATAGCAGTCAGTACTGACAATGAACCTCTGATTCCCCTCAGCGAGAGAGGGGGGAAGAGAGATATACCTAGAGAGAGAGAGAGAGAGAGCTGAAGAAAGAGATAGCTAGAGAGAGAGCAGAAAAAGAGAGAGGTGAGAGAGAGCGAAAGAGAGAGAGAGAGAGAGAGAGAGAGAGGGAGGGAGAAAGTTGTATTCTCATGAGAGAGAGAAAAGAGGAAGAGAGATATGCCTAGACAGAGGAAGAGAGAGAGAGCTGAAGAAAGAGATAGCTAGAGAGAGAGCAGAAAAAGAGAGAGAGCGAAAGAGAGAGAAAGAGAGAGAGAGAGAGAGAGAGAGGGGGAGGGAGGGAGAAAGTTGTATTCTCAAGAGAGAGAGAAAAGAGGAAGAGAGATATGCCTAGACAGAGGAAGAGAGAGAGAAAGAATGGGAATAAGTGAGAGAGTAATCTCCCCGGTGGCAGCAGCAGAGGCATAGTAATAGCCGTTAAATGGTAATCCCTTTTACAGATGAGACCCTGTCTCCATGCAGATTAGCTCATACACACAGAGCATGGAGAGCCAAGCCGGCCTGGGGGCAGGAACAAGCCCAGGATCAGCTGTTCTAAACTGGGGAGAGCGAGGTCTGAGCTGGGCCTGTCTGGAGCTCATCTCTTCATGAAGAAGACAGGCTTTGGAGGTCAGACAAGGCTAAATACAAGGCTATACCCATAAAATAATCTCTCTCTCTCCCTCACACACACACACACACACACACGCCTGTATATCCCATTTCTCAGTACATATTTCGCCACACACAAAGAGAGAGAGAGGGAGAGGAATGTGAAGTGATAGGAGAGGGGCTATTCAGGACCAGTCATATCATGTGTCTGTCACACTGTCATCACACAGTTACTTCTCCTCACACTCAGACATGCAGGTCCTAGAGGGCTGTCTAGCACTCACTCTGTGTGTGTGCGTGTGTGTGCGTGCGTTTTTGCGTGCGTGCTAAGCCGATCAGCCAGGGAGAAGGTGAAACGGTGACAGAGAGAGAGAGCACCACAGAGCTGAGGGCATTAGATGAAAATATTAGACTAGAAAATATTATTGTACATAAAATTTGCAAAGAATTGAAAATTGTCTTTGGCGCTCTGGCTTACATTAAAAAGATCAAGTGACCCTTGAATGAGATGACTGCAATGCACAAGTCATTTCCATTTATAGCTGAGAGAGGGATAGATTCTATAGCCTAACTTAGTCCTAATGTTTTAGCCTACTTTTATGTCAAGTGAGAAAATGATAAATTTACAGCCTGTTATCGTGTCTGTAGAACATATAGGCTAATTGGCAGACAAAGTGATCTGATATTGTCAATTTATATTAGGCCTATAGCCTACTTTTTAAAATTTGTATTCATCAATTTCACATAGGCCTTCACGATTGATAGCCTGTCGATTACGACACATCTACAGATCTAATGTCACGAATTCCACCAAATGTAGCTCCTCTCCCTGTTCGGGCGGTGCTCGGCAGTCGTCGTCACTGGTCTACTAGCTGCCACCTGGGTTTCTGTACAGCACTTTGAGATATCAGCTGATGTAAGAAGGGCTATATAAATACATTTGATTTGAAATTTGATTTGACCAACAGGGAGCTCTGGGTGAGTCTGGTGCTGACTCACCTGGGGTGTCCGAGCAGTGCTCTGCCTGCCCTCTCAACTCCCAGATGAGCTCCTCCAGGACCCGTCGGCAGTGTGCCCTCTCCGACCACAACTGGTGCAGGAGGAGACTCGTCCTCCGGTTCCCCTAGATGCAGCACCCCCTAACTCCATGGGTGTTGGAGCGGGAGTGCTGGGAGGTGGAACAAACAGGACCCACTCTGGACGCCCCCGAGCAGCTAGCAGGTTGTCCAGTCGGATTGACATGGATCTTCCTGTCTGGTGCCAACCCAGACAGGAAGATCACGTCAGTGACTCAACCCACTCAAGTGACTCACCCCTCCTAGGGACGGCATGAAAGAGCACCAGTAAGCCAGTGACTCTGTAATAGGGTTAGAGGCAGAGAATCCCAGTGGTCATATGTCATATGTCATATGTTTGTACTAATTTATTTTCCCGAGTTTTCCCCTTCTTTCCAGCATGAGGCGCTAGTCGATTCAGGTGCAGCTGGGAGTTTTATTGACCACGGGTTCGCTCATAGGTTAGGGATTCCGTTGGTGCAGATATGCCAACCCTTCCCCGTGCACTCCCTAGATTGTCGACCGTTAGGGTCAGGGCTGGTCAGGGAGGCCAAGGTTCAACTGGACATGGTAACGCAGGGGTCATAAGAAGCGGATTAGTCTCTTCCTCATTGATTCTCCTGCATTTTCAGTGGTGCTGGGGATTCCCTGACTGGCAATTCACAATCCTAGGATTTCATGGAGACAGGGGGCTCTAAAGGGGTGGTCAGAGGAGTGTTCGGGTAGGTGTATAGGAGTTTCCATCGGTGCAACGACGGTGGAGAGTCCAGGTTTCCACTGTGCGCATTCCCTCAGAATATGCCGATTTGGCTATCGCTTTCTGTAAAAAGAGGACGACCCAATTACCACCTCAATCGACGAGGGGATTGCGCGATAAAACTCCAGGAAAACGCCGCACTTCCCAGGAGTCACGTGTACCCGCTGTCACAGGAGGAGACAGTGGCTATGGAGACATATGTCACTGAATCTCTGAGACAGGGGTACATTCGGCCCTCCACGTCACCCGTCTCCTCAAGTTTCTTTTTTGTGAAGAAGGAGGGAGGACTGCGTCCATGCATTGATTATAGAGGTCTAAATTCCATCACAGTGGGGTTCAGTTACCCGCTACCTCTCATCACTACGGCGGTGGAATCATTTCACGGAGCGCGCTTTTTCACAAAACTGGACCTCAGGAGCGTGTATAACTTGGTGCATATCCGGGAGGGAGATGAGTGGAAGACCGCGTTTAGTACCACATCAGGCCACTATGAGTACCTCGTCATGCCGTATGGGTTGAAGAATGCTCCAGCCGTCTTTCAATCCTTCGTAGACGAGATTCTCAGGGACCTGCACGGGCAAGGTGTGGTGGTTAACATCGATGACATTCTGATTTATTCCGCTACACTCATGTGTCGCTGGTACGCAAGGGTACTTGGGCGACTGCTGGAGCATGACCTGTACGTCAAGGCTGAGAAATGTGTGTTCTCCAAACAAGCCGTCTCTTTCCTGGGGTATCGCATTTCCACATCTGGGGTGGAGATGGAGTAAGACCGCGTTGCAGCCATGCGTAATTGGCAGACTCCAAACACGGTAAAGGAGGTGCAGTGGTTCTTAGGGTTTGCCAATTACTACCGGAGGTTTATTCTGGGTTTTGGCCAGGTGTCTGCTCCCATTACCTCACTGCTGAAGGGTAGGCCGGTGCGTTTGCGGTGGTCAGCGGAGGCGGGCAGAGCTTTTAGTCGTCTGAAGGCGTTGTTTACCGACGCTCCCGTATTGGCTCATCCGGACCCCTCTTTGGCGTTCATAGTGGAGGTGGATGTGTCGAAGGCTGGGGTTGGAGCCGTGCTATCACAGCACTCGGGCACGCCACCGAAGCTTTGCCCCTGCGCCTTTTTCCGAGGAAGCTCAGTCCAGAGGAGCGAAACTATGACGTGGGCGACCGGGAGTTGCTGGCTGTGGTATAAGCTCTGATGGTGTGGAAACATTGGCTTGAGAGGGCTAATCACCCTTTTCTCATCTGTAATCTGGAGTACATTTGGGCAGCGAGGAGACTGAATCCTCGCCAGGCAAGGTGGGCCATGTTTTTCACTGGATTTCAGTTCACCATCTCTTCTAGACCAGGTTCCCTTAACACTAAGGCCGACGCGCTGTCCCGTCTCTACGATCCTGGTTGTTGTGCATCGGTTTTCGGCGTCCTGCCGTCTCCTCCCGTTGCCCGGTCTCCCTACGGCCCTGCAGACTGCGGAGGCCCTGTTTACCCACGTCTTCCGGCACTACCGGGTGCCTGAGGACATAGTTTCTGATCGGGGTCCCCAGTTCACGTCCCGGGTTTGGAGGGCGTTCATGGAGCGTCTGGGGGTCTCGATCAGCCTGACCTCAGTTTTTCACCCCGAGAGCAATGGGCAGGTGGAGAGAGTGAACCAGGATGTGGGTAGGTGTTTGCGGTCGTATTGCCAGGACCGGCCAGGAGAATGGGTGAGGTACATCCCATGGGCGGAGGTGGCCCAAAACTCACTCTGCCACTTCTCCACGAACCTGTTGCCTTTTCAGTGCGTGTTGGGCTACCAGCCGGTCTTGGCACCGTGGCACCAGACCAAGACCATGGCTCCTGTGGTGGAGTAGTGGGTGCAGCGCTCAAAGGAGACCTGGAGAGCCGTCCAGGAATCACTCAAACGGGCTGGTGGGCGGCAGAAGGTGAGCACTGACCGCCACCGCAGTGAACACGGAGGACCGGGTCTGGTTCTCGACGCGAAACCTGCCACTCCGCCTGCCCTGCCGTAAGCTGGGGCCATGGTCTGTGGGGCCATTCAAAGTCCTGAGGAGGATAAACGAGGTGTGTTATAGGTTACAGCTCCCCCTTACTATCGCATTAACCCCTCGTTTCATGTGTCTCTCCTCAGGCCAGTGGTAGCTGGTCCCCTGCGGGAAGGTGAGGTGCCGGAGGTCCCTCCGACCCCTCTGGACATCGAGGGGCCCCCGGCGTACATGGTACGTTCCAGGGGCCTGCAGTACCTCGTGAGGGGCCTGCAGTACTTCGTGGATTGGGAGGGGCCTGCAGTACCTCGTGGATTGGGAGGGGTACGGTCCGGAGGAGAGGTGCTGGGTACCAATGGAGGACATCTTGGATCCATCACTGTTGAGTGATTTCCACCGCCTCCATCCGGATCGCCCTGTGCCTCGCCCTCCGGGTCGTCCTCGTGGCCGGCGTCAGGGGGGGGGTACTGTCACGACTTCCACCGAAGGTAGCTCCTCTCCCTGTTCGGCGGCGCTCGGCGGTCGTCGTCACCGGTCTACTAGCTGCCACCGATTCCTTTTTCTTTTCTGTTGGTTTTCTCTTGATCGTTTTCAGCTGTTTCTTATTTGTTGTTAATTAACCTCTCTGGGATATGTGTGACGCTAGCGTCCCACCTGGCCAAAAGCCAGGGAAAATGCAGAGCGCCAAATTCAAATAAATTACTATAAAAATCAAACTTTCATTAAATCACACATGCAACATAGAAAATTAAAGCTACACTTGTTGTGAATCCAGCCAACATGTCAGATTTCAAAAAGGCTTTTCGGTGAAAACAACAATGCTATTATCTGATGATAGCACCTCCGTGAACAAAAGAGAGAAAGCATATTTCAACCCTGCAGGCGCGACACAAAACGACACAAACGACACAAAACGCAGAAATAAAAATATAATTCATGCCTTATCTTTGACAGCTTCTTTTGTTGGCACTCCAATATGCCTCATAAATATCACAAATGGTCCTTTTGTTCAATTAAATCCGTCGATTTATATCCACAATGTCCATTTATTTGGCGCGTTTGATCCAGAAAAACACTGGTTCCAACTTGAGCAACGTGAATACAAAATATCTCAAAAGTTACCTGTAAACTTTGCCAAAACATTTCAAACTATGTTTGTAATACAACTTTAGGTAATTTTTAACATAAATAATCGATAAAATTGAAGATGGGATGATCTGTGTTCCATACAGGAAGAAAACAAACTGAAACATGCTTTCTGGTCACGCACCTCTATCTAACAGTACACTTCAAGTGACCTTCGTTCAAGATGGCCGTACTTCTTCATTACACAAAGGAATAACTTCAATCAAATTCTAAACACTGTTGACATCCAGTGGAAGCGATAGGAACTTCAAGAAGGTCCTTTGGAAATCTGGATTCCCAATGAAACCACATTGAAAAGAGAGTGACCTCGAAAAAAAACAATCTGAATGGTTTGTCCTCGGGGTTTTGCCTGCTAAATAAGTTCTGTTATACTCACAGACATGATTCAAACAGTTTTAGAAACTGAGTGTTTTCTATCCAAATCTACTAATAATATGCATATCATATCTTCTGGGGATGAGTAGCAGGCAGTTGAATTTGGGCATGCATTTCATCCGGACGTGAAAATACTGCCCCCTGTCACCAAGAAGTTAAGGGCTATTTAAACTCCCATGTCCCGCCTGCTTTTGTGTGGACTTATCCTTTATGTCAGTGGTGTATTATTGTTTTGCTCTTCCGTGTTTGCTGTCCGTTATTTTCTGGTTGGGGGACTTATCGGTTTATTGGTCATTTTGCCTGGTTGTTGGCTGGACCCAGCTGAATAAAACGTATTCCTTGGATGCACTGCTCTCTGCGTCTGACTCCACACCCACCACTCCTAGCGATCCGTGACACCTAATGAGAATATCAGTGTGTCAATTTTATTCCTATGGTTATGACCGCATTATCCTGTTGATATTTAGTTTTAATAATAACAAACAACTTATTGTATAGATCCCTTCTAGGGATTTGCCTCATCATTTATGTTTTATTTAGTCCAAATGATTAGGCCTATGTCCTCTGAGGGATGTATTTGTAGGCTGGGCTATTGATTTTATTTACTTCATTTCTCCCTCTCTGTTTTACTGTTGTCTCGTGAGACGTTGTGAGTTGCAAACTGTTCTCGTTTTTTGGGAACACAGAATTGTGACTGAGCGTGGGGTTAACAGATCCAACAGGATATGTCGAGTTGTTTGGGAACTCGGCAGGGGTGTTCAGAGATTATTTTATATATACCATTTCTTTTTCTTTTATGTGATCACAGCTGTAACTATTATCCACCTCTACCCAGACATGACTTACACTACAGTTCCATTACTGTTCGATGCCGTTGACTAGTACCTTAAATCTACTGACATGGAACTGCTATGGTCCAGGTCATGTAATAAAACAGAAAAAGATGTGCTCTCAAAAAGGAAAAAGCCTTGCTCTAATACAAGAGACACACCTCTGTGATGCCGAACATGCTAACCACCGCAGAGCTTGGGTGGGACATGCTAACCTCCGCAGAGCTTGGGTGGGACATGCTAACCTCCGCAGAGCTTGGGTGGGGCATGCTAAACTCTGTAGAGCTTGGGTGGGACATGCTAAACTCTGCAGAGCTTGGGTGGGACATGCTAAACTCTGTAGAGCTTGGGTGGGACATGCTAAACTCTGCAGAGCTTGGGTGGGACATGCTAACCTCCGCAGAGCTTGGGTGGGACATGCTAACCTCCGCAGAGCTTGGGTGGGACATGCTAAACTCTGCAGAGCTTGGGTGGGACATGCTGCAGAACTTGGGTGGGACATGCTAAACTCTGAGAGCTTGGGTGGGACATGCTAACCTCCGCAGAGCTTGGGTGGGACATGCTAACCTCCGCAGAGCTTGGGTGGGACATGCTGCAGAACCTAAACCGCAGAGCTTGGGTGGGACATGCTAAACCTCCGCAGAGCTTGGGTGGGACATGCTAAACTCCGCAGAGCTTGGGTGGGACATGCTAAACTCTTCAGAGCTTGGGTGAGACATGCTAAACTCTGCAGAGCTCGGGTGGGACATGCTAAACTCCGCAGAGCTTGGGTAAGACATGTTGAACTCCTCAGAACTTGGGTGGGACATGCTAAACTCTGCAGAGCTTGGGTGGGACATGCTAAACTCTGCAGAGCTTGGGTGGGACATGCTAAATTCTGGAGCGCTTGAATGGGACAGGTGTATTTCTCATATTTCAAATCAGTAGAGGCCAGGGGGAAAAATCTGATATCAACTTTGGAGGGGACAATTACATGAAATTTTCTCAAGAGCAATTCCTGAGGGGGACACCAAAAGTAGTGCTGTAACACATAGCCTACGTTGTAATATGTTAAATGTATATTGAGGAACCATAATTACTACTACTGGATAATTGATAGGTACAGTAGTTAACTGAAGGGTTGTCCCAACTTGTTAAAATGTTTAAATCATTATACTACTACTACTAATAATAGTTATAGCAGTGTTCCTTATCAGTCCAGTATGTATGCAGGTATTTGTATTTACAACCAGCAATACCAAGCAAGGCCAGTAGGTGGTCATGGTACTGTACACTGTATGGGTGCAGGTTTCATAAATACAATGAACGTGGTGCGATCTCATCTCAAAGAATCTCCATTGAGAACCATCACAAAGTTGGGTCTCCGCACTGAACTAACCTTTTTATTTAACTTTTTCTGATTCATTTATATAGTCATTAAATATGTGCCACTGGTTTGAGTCTATTACAACATCTTTACAAGAACAAAACGCTCAGAATAAGTACAGTTCTAAAAGCAAAATAACTACTTCAATGAAAAACCCAAACAAATCAACCAAAATATCCTTCAGAAATACTTAGTTATTGTTCAGTCAGTGTCTCAACTCTTCTGCCCCTGAACAGGCAGTTAACCCACTGTTCCTAGGCCGTCATTGAAAATAATCATTTGTTCTTAACTGACTTGCCTAGTTAAATTAAGGTAAAATAAATGTTTTAAAAAACAGCTATAGACAAGTATGTCACATAAAGTATGCAATTTTAAATAAAATAAAATAAATCATTAGTAAGTGTACTATCATGTACTAAAAACTACTAAACAAAATAACAAATATCATACTATACACCAGGGGTCCTCAAACAGGGTAGGTGGATCCCTAGGGGTCCCTGGTGTAATGGTAAGGGGTCCATGAAATAAAAATGTTGAACGTATTCAGCAGCACAAGGATTCCAGTAACTTTTCATATAATATAGAGGGGGTGGAGGTCCCTGAGGACCACTCAAAACCTTGCCTGCCTTTCCTCAAAATATGCAGGGGTTCCAGTACTAAAAAAGGTTGAGAACCACTGCTATACACACTACTGAACAAAAGAACCAAACATATCTTTGAGGGTTTCAATGGATCCAACAAATTGTTGGCAGATATTTTCCCTCAAGACTGTCCAGCCTGTCTTTATGTACATTACAGCCAAAATTCTGATCAGCACCTCAACTTGGTCAACTAACCCCCACACCTTCACTGGAAGCCTCCTGAGGACCTCTGCTGCCTCTCAACTGCTGCTACAGGGGTATTTGTTTGCGAAAGAGAGGCAACTGCACTGAAAGAGAATCTATTTTTAGCTCAGGGTACTGATCTGGAGACTCTTCTAACTCTCCCATGAGAAGCATTCTTTCCAACTTCTGCAGAATGTTTAGACTGTCCTGGTCAAAACGGTCGCCAAACTGAACCTCCACACCATCCAACACTTACAAAAATTCTGCCCTATAGTGATCCACTGCTTTGCCAGCAAATCGTCTTGAGTGTGTCTCAATGGATTCAATCAATGTTGTTGCTTTTTCATACAGTGCAAGGTAGCTTTCGTCATTTCTGCTGTTTACCCCACGCGCTGGATAACTGGACACTGATTGGATTTAGCTGGTGTGCTGTTACAGTTACACAGTGGCGGTGGGTTTGGCAGTTTTGACGTGCTGTGAATTTTACAATGGCTTTTCTCCTGTTCCTCAATCCTGCACTAATGAAGGCAGCATCTGCTCTTTGGCCAAAAGATGGCTGGCTTGAAAACCCTTGGTTACAGTGAAAACAACACTCCTTTTATTGATGGATTATAATGTAGCCGGGGGAAATCGCCAAACCATCTCTCTTGAAACGTCAACACTCTGTTGGCAAGAGTTTGTGGTTCTATAAATTGTGGGTGTGGCTGATATGGTTTTGTGCCATCACTGAGGTAACTGGACAATGCTGTGCCACTGTCCCCTATACTGGTGCTGCTGGCAACAAGGTTGACACCTGGTCCTGCCGTGGCTGTGACACTGTCCCCTATACTGGTGCTGCTGGCAACAAGGTTGACACCTGGTCCTGCCGTGGCTGTGCCACTGTCCCCTATACTGGTGCTGCTGGCAACAAGGTTGACACCTGGTCCTGCCGTGGCTGTGCCACTGTCCCCTATACTGGTGCTGCTGGCAACAAGGTTGACACCTGGTCCTGCCGTGGCTGTGACACTGTCCCCTATACTGGTCCTGCCGTGGCTGGTCCTGCCGTGGCTGTGACACTGTCCCCTATACTGGTGCTGCTGGCAACAAGGTTGACACCTGGTCCTGCCGTGGCTGTGACACTGTCCCACTGTCCCCTATACTGGTCCTGCAGTGGCTGTGACACTGTCCCCTATACTGGTGCTGCTGGCAACAAGGTTGACACCTGGTCCTGCCGTGGCTGTGACACTGTCCCCTATACTGGTGCTGCTGGCAACAAGGTTGACACCTGGTCCTGCCGTGGCTGTGACACTGTCCCCTATACTGGTGCTGCTGGCAACAAGGTTGACACCTGGTCCTGCCGTGGCTGTAACACTGTCCTCTGAAGTCTCTCCTTGGCTCTTTCCCTTTCACCACCCTCACTGCCTCAGTCTTTCTCCTAGAAAAGAAACAAGGTGTTTGCCGTACTCCTAACTACCAGTACCCAAAACTACACAATTAATCACAACAGCAACACCATTGCCTTAAACAAATCTTAGTTCAGTCACCAGTTTAAGTTGAGAGTGGGGGTATCCATGGCATTTTACAATTATGTTCCTATTTTACAAGTAAAAAAAATGGAGAACCTTTCATAATGTTGCCAAACAAAGACTCAACAAACTTACCTGAGACTCCCTGTCTCTGCCAGTCTGTCCCTGCCTATCAGTCTCTGCCAGTCTGTCTCTGCCAGTCTGTCTCTGCCAGTCTGTCCCTGCCTATCAGTCTCTGCCAGTCTGTCTCTGCCAGTCTGTCTCTGCCAGTCTGTCCCTGCCTATCAGTCTCTGCCAGTCTGTCCCTGCTCATCTGTCCCCAGCTCTGCTGTCTGTGTGCCCTCTGTTGCCTGATCTGCCTAATGACATCATTGTGAAACATTTCCATTAGCATCTCACTTCTTTCTAATGAACATTTTATCAACTAGTCTTAGGCTACCAGGGTTCTTGCTTTGCGTTTAGGTGTACTGAAAAATACTCTGAAGTCTATTTACTTTTTTCTGACAGTGTTCTACCTGGCAGGCTGGCTAGCTGCACACACACACACACACACACACACAGACACAGACACAGACACAGCCACACACACACACACACACACACACACACACACACAGACACAGACACACACACACAGACACACACACACACAGACACAGACACAGACACAGACACACACACACACACAGACACAGACACAGACACACACACACACACACACACACACACACACACACACACACACACACACACACACACACACACACACACACACACATACACACAGACACACACACACACACAGACACACACACACACAGAGTGTGTGGGTTATTTACAGTAGGAGATGGGCTTCTATCATCTTATCTTCTATCATTCTATATGGGCTTCGTTCTAAAAGGAAGCTAGCAAATGTGAAACGGATTGCAGTGACAAGTTGACAGCTGTGTGAGTTCACCATTTACACAACATATGCTGCAACCTTTTGTCATTTAATATAGTTTGTTCCATATTGGCTGGCTTCCAACAATAGCTGAATTTGCAAAGCTAGCGAGCACCAATTCTGTTTCTGTGGTGTTTGCTATAATCTTTGCTATCGTCAGTTTACTCCAAGATTGGCACACATGTGCTTCAAAGTCCCATAGTCACAATTTACGAGACCATTAAAGATATTTAAGACAATGGTAGAAGAGAGTGTAGTTCTGTTCAGTTGGGAGTTCAGTTTATCGCTAACCTTATCACAGGAACTTTAAAGCACTACAGCTGCATGCTGATCTTGGAATAAACTGACGACAGCAAAGATTCCATTTTTGGACGAAGACACATAAATGGAATAGGTGCTAGCTAGCTTAATAGTTAATGTTTGCCCGCTAGCTCTGCAAATTCAGCTAGTGTGCGTATAAACCCTGCCAACATAAAAAAAAACATTGTTATGTCGTGATTGACTGGATTAACCTCACGTCAGTTACGTGCATTGAGTGCCTTTCAGACAGTAGATACGAACCCTCTGTTACCTGCCAGATAAGGATCTGGCAGTGGATCAAACCATTGTGAGGCAAAGGGCGGGAGGTCGCAATCTTTTGAAACTTAAAAACGCGCTATTAAGTGTCTATAATCAGCACAAGTGCTTTCATTGCGTATTATTAATATTATTGAAATTACATAGTTATGTTTACAGTGATATATTGGGCGGGACAAATCATCTTTTTCCCAGGACGGGGGGGTTGTGTCCCCTCCGTCCCCCCCGGGATTTCCGCCTATGGTAGAGGCATAGCCACACTTATCCATAAGCATGTTCCATTTATAATTGACAAAAACATATCTGATCCAGGGGGGAGACTTATTCTGATAACTGGGTCACTGTATGGGCAACCAATTTCATGTTGAAAATGATAACCCTGTTCAATGAGCATTGTGTTTCCTTTGGAGTGCTGGCCGGAGATTTTAATTGTACCCTCAACCCAACCCTGGACAAATCATCAAAGTCGGCGGCGAGGGTCCCCACACCAGAGGCGCCACTAAATTGTGGGGTGGGGGAGGGGAGGTACTGTCACGCCCTGACCGCATAGATCCTTTTATTCTCTATGTTTGTTTGGCCACAGTGTGACTCGGGTGGGAAAGTCTATGCTTTCTGGTTCTTTGATTTTGGCCGGGTATGATTCTCAATCAGGTACAGCTGTCTATCGTTGTCTCTGATTGGGATTCATACTTAGTCAGCCTTTTTTCCTTTTACCTTTTGTGGGTTGTTGTCTTCGTTTAATGCATGTATAGCCTGACGGAGCTTCACGTTCGTTTTTGTTGTTTATTTTTTTGTTGGCGACATTAAAAAATAAAGAAAAATGTACGCACACCACGCTGCACCTTGGTCCAGTCATTTTCAAGATGACGTTCGTGACACTAGCAGACTGCATACCATACCATGAGTATAACAATAGACTTAGCAGACTGCATACCATATCATGAGTATAACAATACACCTAGCAGATTGCATACCATACCATGAGTATAACAATAGACCTAGCAGATTGCATACCATATCATGAGTATAACAATACACCTAGCAGATTGCATACCATACCATGAGTATAACAATAGACCTAGCAGATTGCATACCATATCATGAGTATAGCAATAGACCTAGCAGAGTGCATACCATACCATGAGTATAGCAATAGACCTAGCAGAGTGCATACCATACCATGAGTATAGCAATAGACCTAGCAGAGTGCATACCATACCATGAGTATAGCAATAGACCTAGCAGATTTCTTGCTTACCAATTTAAAAAAGAGCAGTCAGAGTGTACAATCATGGAGATCCGAAGAGCAGATGATGAGATCACACATTACTTTAATCTTTGGCATCCTCTAGTGATCAGGACCTTTTCAGACCTGTTTCATCAGACCACAACTACACTGACGTCCTTTCAAGAGCTCTGCACAGAATTCAATGTGCCAAAAAATATCTTCAAATTAGACATTTTCCTCTTTCACTTCCAAGGTGAGGTTTACAGCACAATCCATCAAAGGCTAAACGTCATACATCTATAGACTGGAGCTCCTCCTGTACTCCTTTGAAAATAATCTGGGAAAAGGACGTTTGTCTGACTATCAGTGATGAGTTAGTGGCGGATGTTTGCAACAAGGTATACTGTTCCTCTACTAATGTAAAAATGAAGGAATCTAATAACACATTTTTGTAAAAATGTTTTAACACCCAGGTGAGACATTTCTCCTGATTGTAAAAGATGGACCTCTAAAAGTGGAAACTGAATGCATGTGTTTTGGAGATTTTGGCCATCTCTACATACTGCTGCAAAAAAATGATTAGATGTTTGATATGAACCCGTGCCTCTATCTTCTTAATGCCCAGCAGAACTTTGTTCTTGATCCTGACAGAGTTGCACGACATTTCATTAGTGCATACGGAGAACAGGAGAGATGACATGACTCAACCTTGTAGGACTCCTGTGTTCAGGACAAGGTGATCAGACAGGGGTTCTTTAACACTGACCCTCTGGGTTTATTCCCTCAGGAACTCTCGGATCCACAGCACCAGGCCTGTGTTGACATTTAAGTCACAAAGACGTATTCGTAGCAGGTGTGTTAAAGGCACTGTGTTAAAGGCACTGAAGGTGTGTTAAAGGCACTGTGTTAAAGGCACTGAATACGAATCTGATATATGAGTTGTCTTTGTTAAGATGGCGGTACACTTTGTCCAGGAGAGTCGGTGGCATCCTCTATACCCCATAAGCAAGCTGAAGAGCTTCTCTGTTTGCACAACGCAATAATACATGCCTGAGATTTGTCTCTGTGTGTCTCAGGGTGATGGCCAATGAGGAGCAGCTCATTTCTCAGAGAGCTTGTGGGATCTGACACCTGACCTCCCATCTGACACACACACACACACACACACACACACACACACACACACACACACACACACACACACACACACACACACACACACACACACACACACACACACACACACACACACACACACACACACAGCAGTGTAACAGATGGTTATTACCTTGGGGCTCAGGGGAGAGTGCTCCATTCTGTCCCAAACTCTTCTTCCCTATCTTACCATCCCATCTCCTCTCCGCTTCACTCCTTTTCCCTCAATCTATCCTATCCCATCCCTCTTTCCCTCACCTCACCCCCTCTGACACATTAGTGGGGTCTATACATAATGCACCAGTCACTCCCTGTAACCAGAGTCTATAACCAGAGTCTGTAACCTGAGCCTGTAACCAGAGTCTGTAACCAGAGTCTGTAACCAGAGTCTATAACCAGAGTCTGTAACCTGAGCCTGTAACCAGAGCCTGTAACCAGAGTCTGTAACCAGAGTCTGTAACCAGAGTCTGTAACCAGAGTCTATAACCAGAGTCTGTAACCAGAGTCTGTAACCAGAGTCTATAACCAGAGTCTATAACCAGAGCCTGTAACCTGAGTCTATAACCAGAGCCTGTAACCAGAGTCTATAACCAGAGCCTGTAACCAGAGTCTATAACCAGAGTCTGTAACCAGAGTCTATAACCAGAGCCTGTAACCAGAGTCTATAACCAGAGCCTGTAACCAGAGTCTATAACCAGAGCCTGTAACCAGAGTCTATAACCAGAGCCTGTAACCAGAGTCTATAACCAGAGTCTATAACCAGAGTCTATAACCAGAGCCTGTAACCAGAGTCTATAACCAGAGCCTGTAACCAGAGTCTATAACCAGAGCCTGTAACCAGAGTCTATAACCAGAGCCTGTAACCAGAGTCTATAACCAGAGCCTGTAACCAGAGTCTATAACCAGAGCCTGTAACCAGAGTCTATAACCAGAGCCTGTAACCAGAGTCAAATCAAATCAAATCAAATCAAATCAAATCAAATTTTATTTGTCACATACACATGGTTAGCAGATGTTAATGCGAGTGTAGCGAAATGCTTGTGCTCCTAGTTCCGACAATGCAGTAATAACCAACAAGTAATCTAACTAACAATTCCAAAAAAAACTACTGTCATACAAAGTGTAAGGGGATAAAGAATATGTACATAAGGATATATGAATGAGTGATGGTACAGAGCAGCATAGGCAAGATACAGTAGCTGATATCGAGTACAGTATATACATATGAGATGAGTATGTAAACAAAGTGGCATAGTTAAAGTGGCTAGTGATACATGTATTACATAAGGATGCAGTCGATGATATAGAGTACAGTATCTACGTATGCATATGAGATGAATAATGTAGGGTAAGTAACATTTTATAGGGTAGCATTGTTTAAAGTGGCTAGTGATATATTTACATCATTTCCCATCAATTCCCATTATTAAAGTGGCTGGAGTTGAGTCAGTGTCAGTGTGTTGGCAGCAGCCACTCAATGTTAGTGGTGGCTGTTTAACAGTCTGATGGCCTTGAGATAGAAGCTGTTTTTCAGTCTCTCGGTCCCAGCTTTGATGCACCTGTACTGACCTCGCCTTCTGGATGATAGCGGGGTGAACAGGCAGTGGCTCGGGTGGTTGATGTCCTTGATGATCTTTATGGCCTTCCTGTAACATCGCAGCTGGGGAGAATTCGCATCTCCCGGAAGAGGGAGGGTGGTGTAGGTGTCCTGGAGGGCAGGTAGTTTGCCCCGGTGATGCGTTGTGCAGACCTCACTACCCTCTGGAGAGCCTTACGGTTGAGGGCGGAGCAGTTGCCGTACCAGGCGGTGATACAGCCCGCCAGGATGCTCTCGATTGTGCATCTGTAGAAGTTTGTGAGTGCTTTTGGTGACAAGCCGAATTTCTTCAGCCTCCTGAGGTTGAAGAGGCGCTGCTGCGCCTTCTTCACGATGCTGTCTGTGTGAGTGGACCAATTCAGTTTGTCTGTGATGTGTATGCCGAGGAACTTAAAACTTGCTACCCTCTCCACTACTGTTCCATCGATGTGGATAGGGGGGTGTTCCCTCTGCTGAGTCTATAACCAGAGCCTGTAACCAGAGTCTATAACCAGAGCCTGTAACCTGACTGTGGAATACTATAGTTGAAAGTCTATAACTATAGTTGATAGTTGAAAGTCTAATAGTGGTTTTAATATGTATTGATGATAGACTGTTAAAGCATTTGTTAAGTGTTTTTAGTATTCAAGTCCACTGCAATTCAGTTTAAAAGCCACCATAGTGTATGTGTGAAATGTGCCAAACTATTCCCTGCTATTGAACAGATATCTACATTCCCTTCGAAGGCTCTGGTTTGTATGCTTTGAAGAGAGTTGTAATAGTTGACACAGAAACACCTCCGTGTCTGGCCTAGTGAGGATTATTCTGCCTGGAGGCACACAGAGAACTCAGATACACACAGATCCATCTCTGATGGAGCACTGAACTCACTCTGAACCCACTGAATACTGAGAGAGGAAAGGGAAGGCGAGCTGCTCACAAATACAGCACACTATTCCCTAGGTAGTGCACTATCTTTGGACAGAGTTCTCTGTGGCTCTGGCCAAAAGTAGTCCACTACACAAAGGGTGTCAAGTAGTCCACTACACATACAGTGTCAAGTAGTCCACTACACAAATGGTGTCAAGTAGTCCACTACAAATACAGTGTCTAGTAGTCCACTACACATACAGTGTCAAGTAGTCCACTACACATACAGTGTCAAGTAGTCCACTACACAAAGGGTGTCAAGTAGTCCACTACACATACAGTGTCAAGTAGTCCACTACACAAAGGGTGTCAAGTAGTCCACTACACATACAGTGTCAAGTAGTCCACTACAAATACAGTGTCAATTAGTCCACTACACATACAGTGTCAAGTAGTCCACTACACAAAGGGTGTCAAGTAAGTCCACTACACATACAGTGTGTCAGGTAGTCCCCTACACAAAGGGTGTCAAGTAGTCCCCTACACAAAGGGTGTCAAGTAGTCCACTACACATGCAGTGTCAAGTAGTCCACTACACATACAGTGTGTCAGGTAGTCCCCTACACAAAGGGTGTCAAGTAGTACACTACACAAAGGGTGTCAATTCAGATCTGATTTTGGACTTTGGGCAGCTCCATCTTACACATATAGTCCATGCAGTATATTTCATCACATATTCTTATTTCCCAGACCAGATGATTTTAAGACTGTTGGTGGACCAAATTACATGATTGAGCTATTTCTGATGTGAGTATGTCAAATCATAACTCACTACACACACTGCATTAGCCACACACACACACGCACACACACGGGCGCAAACACATGCACACACACACAGTGTACATTAGCAACAGGCTGAGGAACATTAATGACTCATCAGCTGATAGGGCTATACCGTGTGTGCTTGCGTGAGAGCCTGTGTGTGTAATAGCCAATCATTTGTCAGGCAGAAAGCCATCTTGTGATTTGGTGCAGTTGGCAGATTTTCCTTTGATTAGTTCTCAGGCTGTTTATCCAATCTCTGTAACATGTACAGTGGGGCAAAAAATTATTTAGTCAGCCACCAATTGTGCAAGTTCTCCCACTTAAAAAGATGAGAGAGACCTTTAATTTTCATCATAGGTACACTTCAACTATGACAGACAAATGAGAAAAAAAATACAGAAAATCACATTGTAGGATTTTTGATGAATTTATTTGCAAAGTATTTGGTCACTTACAAACAAGCAAGATTTCTGGCTCTCACAGACCTGTAACTTATTCTTTAAGAGGCTCCTCTGTCCTCCACTCATTACCTGTATTAATGGCACCTGTTTGAACTTGTTATCAGTATAAAAGACACCTGTCCACAACCTCAAACAGTCACACTCCAAACTCCACTATGACCAAGACCAAAGAGCTGTCAAAGGACACCAGAAACAAAATTGTAGACCTGCACCAGGCTGGGAAGACTGAATCTGCAATAGGTAAGCAGCTTGGTTTGAAGAAATCAACTGTGGGAGCAATTATTAGGAAATGGAAGACATACAAGACCACTGATAATCTCAGAATGGTTAACGTTGGCATTAACTCAGAATGGTTAAGGTTGGCATTAACTCAGAATGGTTAAGGTTGGCATTAACTCAGAATGGTTAAGGTTGGCATTAACTCAGAATGGTTAAGGTTGGCATTAACTCAGAATGGTTAAGGTTGGCATTAACTCAGAATGGTAAGGGTTACAGTGTTTGAGTGAGTGTTGTGACCTTTAAACCTCCTATCAGCCTCCCGCTGTCATCCCGCCTTCCCATCATGCAGTGCACTATGCAGTGCACTCTCTCGCACCGACAAGGCACTGATGTTCAGCACGTGAGCCTGACACACACACACACACACACACCTGAAGTATCACTGCCCCTCTACTGTTCCCCTGACTGAGCACACTCACAGCTGGCCAGGCCACATTCCATCTGGTCACCTGACCCTACAGCTGACACACCACACACACTCTGACCCTCGCCACAAATGGAAAAGAAAGCAACTGAGCAGTGATGGAATGGACAGAGACAGGAGAGGAGAGGAGGAGAAGTAAATTACAGAGGAGACTGAAGACCCATTTTGTGAAATAAGGTGGAAGAGGGGATAGGGATGAAGGAGAGAATGGGGGATGACAGAAAGGATGAGGTATTTTAAAGGAGAGTCCTTTGTGTTTTCTGTTCTGTATTGAGAGTGGTGTGTGTTTGTGTGTGTGTGTGCGCAGGTGCATGTGTTTAGAGAGAGCAGGCCAGGCGTGGTGTTATATTAATACCGGTTTCCCTCTCTAATTGACAGGCTGAAAGCAGGGATAAATGAGGGCGGGCCAGGACCAGAGAGATTAGTCAGAAAATATCTGAAATGTTAACTCTGAGAAAAAGCTTTATTTCTCATTATGGCTGTTACTGTATGTTTGCCTAGTTTGGCATCGCAGAAAACCACAACACTGTCCAGTTTACAGGGTTTATTCTTGTCTCCATTTCTCTCTCTCTCTGTGTGTGTGTGTGCGTGTGTGATTTCAGACTTGGAGTTAGGTTTTTAAGTAGGCTACAGATGTTGATACTAGAGCTGTGCACAGGCATGAATTTTAAGTCCTAGTCTTACCAATGCCCACGACGTCCAGGTCCGATTGCTTCTGCCAAATTTAAAGTCCTGCCCGAAACCCAGAAATCAGAAATAACTTCCTCTGTTAGTAAATCCATTAGCTGCTCCTCTCTATCTGTCTCTCACCCCCTCTGACACCATGTTATCATCTTCATCAGATATGATTGTACTGCGCAGGAGAGCACTAAATGGCTCAGCTTCAACATGTTAGTGATCAATTTAGTGATACCCGAGCCCTGCCCGTACCCTACTTATTGATGAAAAAACTTGCCCTACCCGGGCCTAACCCCATGTATAATGTCGGGGCCCATCGAGCTCGAGTCGGGCAGCAGACCTCCAGTTGATACTGAGTGAGAGAGTGCAGACGTTTCGGCTTCAAATAAAGAGTGTTGTGTGTGTGTGTGTGTGTGTGCGTGCGTGCGTGCGTGCGTGCGTGCGTGTGTGTGTGTGTGCGTGCGTGTGACGGTGGAAACACTACTGCAGTGTTTTGTCAGCAAGGCCTCTGTGATTAAATTATAAGATTGGCGTGACCACCGTTGGTTACACGTACAGACACAGATACACACACACACACCTCTCCACCTCTCCCTCAGCATCCACTCTAACCTCTCCCCATCCTTGCCCTCTCTCCTGCTCGCTCTCCTCGTTCCTCATCTCCCCCTCCACTCCCTCCCATCTCTCCTTTTCTACTCTTGTCTTATCCCCTCACCTCTTGTCCTCTCCTCTCCTCTAATCCACCTCCTCTCCTTTCCTCACTTATAATCCGCCTCTCATCCCTTCCCCTCTCCTCCACCTCCCCACCTCTACCTCTCTTCCCCTCTCCTCCACCTATCATCCCCTCTACCTCTCCTCCCCTCTCTTATAATCCTCCTCTCATCCCTTCCCCTCTCCTCCTCTCTTCCACCTCCCCACCTCTACCTCTCTTCCCCTCTCCTCCCCTCTACCTCTCCTCCCCTCTCTTATAATCCTCCTCTCCTCTCATCCCTTCCCCTCACCTCTCCTCCACCTCCCCACCCCTCTACCTCTCTTCCCCTCTCCTTTCCTCCACCTCTCCTCCCCTCTCTTATAATCCTCCTTTCCTTTCATCCCTTCCCCTCACCTCTCCTCCTCCCCTCCCCTCCACCTCTCTTCCCCTCACCTCTCCTCCTCTCCTCCACCCCTCTACCTCTCTTCCCCTCTCCTCCCTTATCCTCCTCTCCCAGCTCTTCATAACACTGTGTCTTTATGAGGTCAGATCGTTGATTGTCTAAGTGTGGAGGTAACATTGGAAGTTACAGTGGAGGTATTAGATGATGTTCTTCAGTGGTCATTCCATTTAACCTGGTGGGGCCATGGGAGAGATGAAGGCAGCTTTACACGCTGAGGAGCAGAGTAGGATTTACCTCTCCTCCTAGTCACCTTAACCATATATAACACCCTTCTGTTCAGTGGCTCTCTCATTCTCTCTCTCCTTCTCCCTTCCTCACTCCCAGTTTACTGCCCCCCCCCTTGCCTTTTCTCTTTTTTCTTCCTCCCATCCCCCGTCTATATCTCTTCCCCTCTCTACCAGACCGATCCCCCTCTGTCCTTCCTGTGAAGACGTATCTGAAGCGCGGCGTAACCAGACATCAGAGAGGCAGAAAAGCTGTGCTATTGTGGATCTCTCTCTCATTCTGGGTTTCAACTTCTCTTCCTCTCTTTTAACATCACACACACACACACAGAGGAGCTCTCTGCTTTATGCATGTTGTTTTCATTAGCATTAAACTTTTATTTCACTTGAAATTCTTGATGTGCCATAAAATCTGCATTACAAATATATCTGTGTTCAGAAGGATGTGGTCTGATGAGAACAAAATACCACGATGTAACTAGAAAACAGCCAAAAAATAAAAACATGACAGTCTATCTTACACTATGTTTTCCTCTCTGGCTCTCCCTTCATCTATCTGACACGAGAGAGAGGAGGCCTCAGTGACACTTGTCAGGTGTCAATCACAGACTCAGTCACCTAGCTAGCCTCACACACAAACACACACACGATGCAACTCACTACAGTAGCTGCAAAAACCTGATAAGACACCTCAGATTTGTATAAAAAGGTGTGTGTGTGTGTGTGCGTGATTGCATGTGTGTGGTCACACATGAGCACACACTGGGCCCATGGTACTGGTGACAATATTGAGCTCATACACATGCACGCGCAAACACACAAATGCATGCACGCACTCAGACACACACACACACACACACATTAGTATTTCAAGTAAACCAGCACTGCATTACGTGCTATTTTTAAGTCCCTGTGTTCACACACAAACTCACAAACACACGCACGCACACACAATATCACTGATGTTACGCTACATCACTGTCACAGTGGGGGAACAAAAAAACAATGTCTTTATACAGTGTGTGCAAATGGCGTGAGGAGGTAAGGCAATAAATAGGCCATGGTAGCGAAGTAATTACAATTTAGCAGATTAACACTGGAGTGATAAATGAGCAGATGATGATGTGCAAGTAGAGATACTGGTGTGCAAAATATCAGAAAGTAAATAAAAACAGTATGGGGATGAGGTAGGTAGATTGGGTGGGCTATGTACAGCTGCAACGATCGGTTCGCTGCTCAGATAGCTGATGTTTAAAGTTAGTGAGGGAGATATGTCTCCAGCTTCAGCGATTTTTGCAATTCGTTCCAATCATTGGCAGCAGAGAACTGGAAGGAAAGGCGGCCTAAGGGGGTGTTGGCTTTGGGGATGACCAGTGAGATATACCTGCTGGAGCGCGTGCTGCGGGTGGGTGTTGTTATCGTGACCAGTGAGCTGAGATAAGGCTGAGCTTTACCTTTAGACTTATAGATGACCTGGAGCCAGTGGGTCTGGCGACGAATATGTAGCAATGGCCAGCCGACTAGAGCTTACAGGTCACAGTGGTGGGTGGTATAAGGGGCTTTGGTATCAAATCGGATGGCACTGTGATAGACTGCATCCAGTTTGAGTAGAGTATTGGAAGCTATTTTGTAGATGACATCGGCGAAGTCGAGGATCAGTAGGATAGTCAGTTTTACTAGGGTAAGTTTGGCGGCGTGAGTGAAGGAAGCTTTGTTGCGAAATAGAAAGCCGATTCTAGATTTGATTTTGGATTGGAGATGTTTAATATGAGTCTAGAAGGAGAGTTTACAGTCTAACCAGACACCCAGGTATTTGTAGTCGTCCACATATTCTAGGTCAGAACCGTCCAGGGTAGTGATGCTGGACGGGCGGGCGGGTGCAGGCAGCGAATGGTTGAAAAGCATGCATTTGGTTTTACTATCATTTAAGACCAGTTGGAGGCCACGGAAGGAGTGTTGCATGGCATAGGAGCTCGTTTGGAGGTTGGTTAACACAGTGTCCAAAGGGCCAGAAGTATACAGAATGGTGTCGTCTGCATAGAGGTGGATCAGGGAATCACCCGCAGCAAGAGCGACATCATTGATATATAGAGAGAAAAGAGTCGGTCCGAGAATTGAAGCCTGTGGTACCCCCATAGAGACTGCCAGAGGTCCGGACAACAGGGCCTCCGTTTTAACACACTGAACTCTGTCTGCAAAGTAGTTGGTGAACCATGCGAGGCAGTCATTTGAGAAACCAAGGCTATTGAGGCTGCCGATAAGAATATGGTGATTGACAGAGTCGGAAAGCCTTGGCCAGGTCGATGAAGGCTGCACAGTACAGTCTTTAATCAATGGCGGTTATGATATCGTTTAGTACTTTTAGTATCTTTTTTTCCATCTACGTAACATTGCAAAAATCAGAAACTTTCTGTCCAAAAATGATGCAGAAAAATTAATCCATGCTTTTGTCACTTCTAGGTTAGACTACTGCAATGCTCTATTTACCGGCTATCCCCGGATAAAGCACTAAATAAACTTCAGTTAGTGCTAAATACGGCTGCTAGAATCCTGACTAGAACCCAAAAATGTGATCATATTACTCCAGTGCTAGCCTCTCTACACTGGCTTCCTGTCAAAGCAAGGGCTGATTTCAAGGTTTTACTGCTAACCTACAAAGCATTACATGGGCTTGCTCCTACCTATCTCTCTGATTTGGTCCTGCCGTACATACCTACACGTACGCTACGGTCACAAGACGCAGGCCTCCTAATTGTCCCTAGAATTTCTAAGCAAACAGCTGGAGGCAGGGCTTTCTCCTATAGAGCTCCATTTTTATGGAACGGTCTGCCTACCCATGTCAGAGACGCAAACTCGGTCTCAACCTTTAAGTCTTTACTGAAGACTCATCTCTTCAGTGGGTCATATGATTGAGTGTAGTCTGGCCCAGGAGTGGGAAGGTGAACGGAAAGGCTCTGGAGCAACGAACCGCCCTTGCTGTCTCTGCCTGGCCGGTTCCCCTCTTTCCACTGGGATTCTCTGCCTCTAACCCTATTACAGGGGCTGGGTCACTGGCTTACTGGGGCTCTCTCATGCCGTCCCTGGGGGGTGCGTCACCTGAGTGGGTTGATTCACTGTTGTGGTCATCCTGTCTGGGTTGGCGCCCCCCTTGGGTTGTGCCGTGGCGGAGATCTTTGTGGGCTATACTCAGCCTTGTCTCAGGATGGTAAGTTGGTGGTTGAAGATATCCCTCTAGTGGTGTGGGGGCTGTGCTTTGGCAAAGTGGGTGGGGTTATATCCTTCCTGTTTGGCCCTGTCCGGGGTGACCTCGGATGGGGCCACAGTGTCTCCTGACCCCTCCTGTCTCAGCCTCCAGTATTTATGCTGCAGTAGTTTATGTGTCGGGGGCTGGGGTCAGTTTGTTATATCTGGAGTACTTCTCCTGTCCTATTCGGTGTCCTGTGTGAATCTAAGTGTGCGTTCTCTAATTCTCTCCTTCTCTCTTTCTTTCTCTCTCTCGGAGGACCTGAGCCCTAGGACCTGAGCTCCAGGACTACCTGACATGATGACTCCTTGCTGTCCCCAGTCCACCTGGCCATGCTGCTGTTCCAGTTTCAACTGACCTGAGCCCTAGGACCATGCCCCAGGACTACCTGACATGATGACTCCTTGCTGTCCCCAGTCCACCTGGCCATGCTGCTGCTCCAGTTTCAACTTCCACCTGACTGTTCTGCCTTATTATTATTCGACCATGCTGGTCATTTATGAACATTTGAACATCTTGGCCATGTTCTGTTATAATCTCCACCCGGCACAGCCAGAAGAGGACTGGCCACCCCACATAGCCTGGTTCCTCTCTAGGTTTCTTCCTAGGTTTTGGCCTTTCTAGGGAGTTTTTCCTAGCCACCGTGCTTCTACACCTGCATTGCTTGCTGTTTGGGGTTTTAGGCTGGGTTTCTGTACAGCACTTTGAGATATCAGCTGATGTACGAAGGGCTATATAAATAAATTTGATTTGATTTGATTTGATTTGATTAGTACCTTGAGTGTGGCTGAGGTGCACCCGTGACCAGCTCGGAAACCGGATTGCACAGTGGAGAAGGTATGGTAGGATTTGAAATGGTCAGTGATCTGTTTATTAACTAGGCTTTCAAAGAATTTAGAGAGACAGGGCAGGATGGATATAGGTCTATAGCAATTTGGGTCTAGAGTGTCACCCCCTTTGAAGAGGGAGATGACCGCGGCAGCTTTCCAATCTTTAGGGATCTCGGTCGACACGAAAGAGAGGTTGAGCAGACTGGGAATAGGGGTTGCAACAATGGCGATGGATAGTTTTAGAAAGAGAGGGTCCAGATTGTCTAGCCCAGCTGATTTGTACGGGTCCAGGTTTTGCAGCTCTTTCAGAATATCTGCTATCTGGATTTGGGAGAAGGAGAAGCTGTGGAGGCTCGGGCAAGTAGCAGCAGGGGGGGGGGGCTGTTGGCCCGGGCCTTCACAGAAAGCATTGCCAGCCGTAGAGAAATGCTTATTGAAATTTTAGATTATCATGGATTTATCGGTGGTGACCGTGTTACCTAGCCTCACTTTACAGTGTCCCAAAACATTTGGAGTTAGAGCTACAGGATGCAAATTTCTGTTTGAAAAAGTTCGCCTTTGCTTTCCTGACTGACTGCGTGTATTGGTTCCTGACTTCCCTGAACAGTTGCATATCGCGGGGAATATTTGATGCTATTGCAGTCTGCCACAGGATGTTTTTGTGCTGGTCAAGGGCAGTCAGGTCTGGAGTGAACCAAGGGCTATATCTGTTCTTAATTCTACATTTTTTGAAAGGGGCATGCTAATTTAAGATGGTGAGGAAGTTACTTTTAAAGAACGACCAGGCATCCTCAACTGACGGGATGAGGTCAATATCCTTCCAGGTTACCCGGGCCAGGTTGATTAGAAAGGCCTGCTCGCAAAAGTGTTTTAGGGAGCGTTTGACAGTGATGAGGGGTGGTTGTTTGACCGCGGACCCATAGCGGATGCAGGCAATGAGGCAGTGATCGCTGAGATCCTGATTGAAAACAGCAGAGGTGTATTTAGAGGGCAAGTTGGTCAGGATGCTCTCTATGAGGGTGCCGATATTTACGGATTTAGGGTTGTACCTGGTGGGTTCCTTGATGATTTGTGTGAGATTGAGGGCATCTATCTTAGATTGTAGGACTGCCCTGGACTGCCTATCCCAGTTTAGGTCACCTAACAAAACAAACTCTGAAGATAGATGGGGGGCAATCAATTCACATATGGTGTCCAGGGCACAGCTGGGAGCTGAGGGGGTCTATAACAGGCAGCAACAGTGAGAGAATATTTCTGGAGAGATTCATTTTTAAAATTAGAATTTCGAACTGTTTGGGCATAGACCTGGAAAGTATGACAGAACTTTGCAGGCTATCTCTGCAGTAGATTGCAACTCCTCCCCCTTTGGCAGTTTCTATCTTGGCGGAAAATGTTGTAGTTGTGTATGGAAATCTCAGAATTTTTGGTGGCCTTCCTAAGCCAGGATTCAGACACAGCAAAGACATCAGGATTGGCGGAGTGAGTGAGTAAAACAAACTTAGGGAGTAGGCTTCTGATGTTAACATGCATGAAACCAAGGCTTTTTCGATTACAGAAGTCAACCAATGACAGTGCCTGGGGACACGCAGGGCCTGGGTTTACCTCCACATCACCCAAGGAACAGAGGAGGCGTAGGATGAGGGTATGGCTAAAGGCTATCAAAACTGGTTGTCTAGTGCGTTGGGGACAGAGAGTAAAAGGAGCAGATTTCTGGGTGTGGTAGAATAGATTCAGGGTATAATGTGCAGACAGAGGTATGGTGGGGTGCGGGTACAGTGGAGTTAAGCCCAGGCACCGAGTGATGATAAGAGAGGTTGCATCTCTGGACATGCTGGTTATACTGGGTGAGGTCACTGCATGTGTGGGAGATGGGACAAAGGAGGAATCTGAGGCATGTAGAGTGGGACAAGGGGCTCCACTGTAAACTAAAACAATGACAACTCTCCTAAACAACAGTAAACTGGGCATATTGACATTTGAGAGAGACATAAAGCGAGGCATAAAGTAACCACAGGTGTTGATTGGGAGAGCTAGCTAAGACAACAATGGGTAAGACCACAACAGCTAATCAGCTAAGACAACAACAACAGGTAAAATGGTGATGATTGGGCAAAGAGGGTCGGTTAGCTACACACAGGGCCTGAGTTCGCGGCTGGGGCCGACAGATAAACAAAAATAAACAGAATGGAGTACCGTGATTAATGAACAGTCCAGCAGGCATCAGCTATGTAGCCAAGTGATCATAGGGTCCAGTGAACAGCAATAGATGGAGCATAGAAGCCGCGGGGTGTTCGTTACTACGCTGGCACGCAGGAGACACAGCGTTTAAAGTTAGCAGGCCGGCTAGTAGAAGCGTCTGCTCCGACATCCGACAGAGGCCGGTTGCAGGCACAGCGGATGGAGTATTCGTCGGCACAATAGATAAATAATCTGACCTATTTCCTCTTGGGGAATGTCTCTAATTGCAGTGTTACAACCTCCAAATGCACCTTGTGTTTGTGTAACGGATGTGAAATGGCTAGCTAGTTAGCGGTGGTGCGCGCTAATAGCATTTCAATCGGTGACGTCACTTGCTCTGAGACCTTGAAGTAGTGGTTCCCCTTGCTCTGCAAGGACCGCGGCTTTTGTGGAGCGATGGGTAACGATGCTTCGTGGGTGACTGTTGTCTGTGTGCAGAGGGTTCCTGGTTCGAGCCTGGGTATGGGCGAGGGGACGGACTAAAGTTATACTGTTCCATGTGGTCACATCTTCAAGCTCCTCTCTGATGTGCAACTCATTTCCCTTTTGAGGTGAAGTGGATTATATACAGTATAAACATAATCCTCATGCTTCCATAGAAACAAGACCACACTGCGTGTACTGTAGGTGATAATGTGTTGGTCAGTGTTTCCTAAAGGACATTATAATCTTTGGCTATTTTAAATGTTTTCACGCCACTTCAATACAGCTACGACCGGAAGTTACCTTTTGTAGCAAGTTAGGAGTATTAATGTACCTGTCACACCCTGATCTGTTTCACCTGTCTTTGTGCTTGTCTCCACCCCTCTCCAGGTGTCGACCATCTTCCCCCTTATCCCCTGTGTATTTATACCATGTTGTCTGTTGCCAGTTCGTCTTGTCAAGTTAACCAGGGGGGTTTTCCGTGCTCCTACTTTTTCCAAGTCTCTGTTTTTCTAGACCTCCCAGTTCTGACGTTTGCCTGCCCTGACACTGAGCCCGCCTGCCTGACCATTCAGCCTGCCCTGACACTGAGCCTGCCTGCCTGACCATTCAGCCTGCCCTGACACTGAGCCCGCCTGCCTGACCATTCAGCCTGCCCTGACACTGAGCCCGCCTGCCTGACCATTCAGCCTGCCCTGACACTGAGCCTGCCTGCCTGACCATTCAGCCTGCCCTGACACTGAGCCCGCCTGCCTGACCATTCAGCCTGCCCTGACACTGAGCCCGCCTGCCTGACCCATTCAGCCTGCCCTGACACTGAGCCCGCCTGCCTGACCATTCAGCCTGCCCTGACACTGAGCCCGCCTGCCTGACCATTCAGCCTGCCCTGACACTTAGCCCGCCTGCCTGACCATTCAGCCTGCCCTGACACTGAGCCCGCCTGCCTGACCATTCAGCCTGCCCTGACACTGAGCCCGCCTGCCTGACCATTCAGCCTGCCCTGACACTGAGCCCGCCTGCCTGACCATTCAACCTGCCCTGACACTGAGCCCGCCTGCCTGACCATTCAGTTTGCCCTGACCTCGAGCCTGCCAGCCACTCTGTACCTCCTGGACTCTGACCTGGTTTATGATATTTTCCCTGTCCACGACCTGTCTCTTGCCTGCCCCTTGTTTATAATAAATATCAGAGACTCTCTGCCTCCCATGTCTGCATCTGGGTCTCGCCCTGTATCGTTATAGTAGCGGGTTAGGAGAATTAGGTTAAGTTCAGGAAAATGGTTAGGGTCTTAGCTACTTGTAGTAATTTTGAGTCTCTTAGCAAAGGCTCTCAATACTTATGTAAATTTAATATTTCATGTTTTTTTTCTATTTACAGTACCAGTCAAAAGTTTGGACAGACCTACTCATTCAAGGGTTTTTCTTTAGATTTGACTATTTTCTACATTGTAGAATAATAGTGAAGACATCAAAATGATGAAAAATATGGTAAACTCAGCAAAAAAAGAAATGTCCTCTCACTGTCAACTCCATTTATTTTCAGCAAACTTAACATGTGTAAATATTTGTATGAACATAACAAGACTCAACAACCGAGACATAAACTGAAAAAGTTCCACAGACATGTGACTAACAGAAATGGAATAACGTGTCCCTGAACAAAAGGGGGGGTCAAAATCAAAAGTAACAGTCAGTATCTGGTGTGGCCATCAGCTGCATTAAGTACTGCAGTGCATCTCCTCCTCATGGACTGCAGCAGATTTGCCAGTTCTTGCTGTGAGATGTTACCCCACTCTTCCACCAAGGCACCTGCAAGTTCCCGGACATTTCTGGGGGGAATGGACCTAGCCCTCACCCTCCGATCCAACAGGTCCCAGACGTGCTCAATGGGATTGAGATATGGGCTCTTCGCTGGCCATGGGACAACACTGACATTCCTGTCTTGCAGGACAATCAGCTGTCCGTCCTGTCTTAGGCGTCTCACAGTATGGACATTGCAATTTATTGCCCTGGCCACATCTGCAGTCCTCATGCCTCCTTGCAGCATGCCTAAGGCAGGTGTTCACGCAGATGAGCAGGGACCCTGGGCGTCTTTCTTTTGGTGTTTTTCAGAGTCAGTAGAAAGGCCTCTTAAGTGTCTTAAGTATTCATAACTGTGACCTTAATTGCCTACCATCTGTAAGCTGATAGTGTCTTAAAGACTGTTCCACAGGTGCATGTTCATTAATTGTTTATGAACAAGCATGGGTTTTCCAGTGTTTAAACCCTTTACAATGAAGATCCGTGAAGTTATTTGGATTTTTACGAATTATCATTGAAAGACAGGGTCCTGAAAAAGGGACGTTTCTTTTTTTGATGAGTTTAGTAATCAAAAAATGTTTAAACAAATCTAAATATATTTATATGTTAGATTCTTCAAAGTTGCCACCATTTGCCTTGATGACAGCTTTAAAACACTCTGGGTAAGGGTACCAAAGAATTTCTGCAGCATTGAAGGTCCCCAAGAACAATGGCCTCCATCATTCTTAAATGGAATAAGTTTTGAACCACCAAGATTCTTCCTAGAGCTGACCGTCCAGCCAAACTGAGCAATCGGGGGAGAAGGGCCTAGGTGACCAAAAACCTGATGATCTCTCTGACAGAGCTCCAGAGTTCCTCTGTGGAGATGGGAGAACCTTCCAGAAGTACAACCATCTCTGTAGCACTCCACCAATCAAGCCTTTATGGTAGAGTGGCCAGACAGAAGCCACTCCTCAGCCCTTCTTGTAGTTTGCCAAAAGGTACCTAATGGTATGAATAGGCACCTTGATGGTATGATGGTGGTCACAGCATTATGCTGTGGGATGTAATTGCTGCCAGAGGTGCTTCAACAAAGTACTGAGTTTATGTATTTGTTTTACCAGGCAAGTCAGTTAAGAACATTAAGAACTAATTCTTATTTTCAATGTGGGTTAACTGCCTTGTTCAGGGGCAGAAGGACAGATTTTTCCCTTATCAGCTCAGGGATTCGATCTTGAAACCTTCCGGTTACTAATTCAACGCTCTATCCACTAGGCTACCTGCCGCCCCGATGGGTAAAGGGTCTGAATACTTATGTAAATGTGATATTTAAATCATTTCTTTTTATATATTTGCAAACATTTCTAAAAAACGGGTTTTTGCTTTGTCAATATGGGGTATTGTGTTTAGATTGAAGAGTGGGGGAAAAATGATTTAATCCATTTTATAATAAGGCTGTAACTTAACAAAAAGTGTAAAAAAATGTATATATGGGGAAATTATGCAGTCAATTGCATTGATCAATATATCTGCAGTTTTAAAGCTGATCTACCCTCTACAAAAGAAATAATTGTAACATTTTGTTGTATGTGCTACAATGACAATGCAGACTGAGTGTAAATGATCTGACCAACAACTGCTGCACTCCTTGGTCTGTGTGGAAAGAGATGGAGAGAGGGAGAGGAGAGAGATGACTCAAGTAACGGAGTAAACTAGAAAAACGGACTCTACACATGGAGTAGAGTATCACATTTGACAAACCAAACATTTAAATAGAAGGTAAAGTAAAAACCCAAGCAGGGCCGTGCATCAAAACAGGTACATAGTAAAATACGGTATACCGCCCAGGCCTAGTGTGTCTGCTCTATACATCTCCTTGCACAGATCCAGCCCAGCGTAACACGACAGCGTCTAGGGAGAGACGTGTGTGTGTGTGTGTGTGTGTGTGTGTGTGTGTGTGTGTGTGTGTGTGTGTGTGTGTGTGTGTGTGTGTGTGTGTGTGTGTGTGTGTGTGTGTGTGTGTGTGTGTGTGTGTGTGTGTGTGTGTGTGTGTATATGTGTGTATATAAGTGTGTGTGTGTGTGTGTTCAATCCATTTGCTATAAGATGAGAACATTACTCATACATACCTTGGGCTCATCCTAACGCATGACTACCTTCTAATAAAGCACTGTTTGCCCAGAAGGCTAATATATGACTATATTACAACATTCCCATGGCTAACATATGCAGCCAGGTCATCCATGATACAAGTCAGTATTCGACATCCATCTATGTCTGAGGACGTTGGGAGATGACATGGAAACTGGCCACTAGGGGCAACAGTGAGTGCTGTTACCTTCAAGTAGGTTTTGGTTTTGCTAGGACGTTGTGGACGGGTATGTCAGGTGGGTGTAAGCATCTGCCTCTGATTAGGTAGGTTGCAAGCTTGAATCTAGCAATAGAAAATAATTTAGGTTTTAAGCCTATCCAAAACATTAACCCTTACCTTAACCATTTGGAGTTAATACTCAAACTTAAGATTTCAGAATTAATACCTAACCTTAACAAACATTTTGAAAATTGAGAAACGTGGATGAACGTCTAATTCTGTTGTGAGACTGAGAGCTTGTTGAACATATGACTGCAATACAACATTCCTATGGCTAACATATGACTGCAATACAACATTCCTATGGCTAACATATGACTGCAATACAACATTCCTATGGCTAACATATGACTGCAATACAACATTCCTATGGCTAACATATGACTACAATACAACATTCCTATGGCTAACATATGACTGCAATACAACATTCCTATGGCTAACATATGACTGCAATACAACATTCCTATGGCTAACATATGACTACAATACAACATTCCTATGGCTAACATATGACTACAATACAACATTCCTATGGCTAACATATGACTGCAATACAACATTCCTATGGCTAACATGACTGCAATACAACATTCCTATGGCTAACATATGACTACAATACAACATTCCTATGGCTAACATATGACTATAATACAACATTCCTATGGCTAACATATGACTGCAATACAACATTCCTATGGCTAACATATGACTATAATACAACATTCCTATGGCTAACATATGACTACAATACAACATTCCTATGGCTAACATATGACTATAATACAACATTCCTATGGCTAACATGACTGCAATACAACATTCCTATGGCTAACATATGACTGCAATACAACATTCCTATGGCTAACATATGACTACAATACAACATTCCTATGGCTAACATATGACTGCAATACAACATTCATATGGCTAACATATGACTGCAATACAACATTCCTATGGCTAACATATGACTACAATACAACATTCCTATGGCTAACATATGACTACAATACAACATTCCTATGGCTAACATATGACTATAATACAACATTCATATGGCTAACATATGACTACAATACAACATTCCTATGGCTAACATATGACTACAATACAACATTCCTATGGCTAACATATGACTACAATACAACATTCCTATGGCTAACATATGACTACAATACAACATTCCTATGGCTAACATATGACTACAATACAATATTCCTATGGCTAACATGACTACATCACAACATTCCTATGGCTAACAGTCAATCTACACCCTAGGTAACATATCACACCAGTATAAAACATTAAGACAGTAATACATGATCTAATCACTCAATCAGAGAGAGGCCCTCCAACAAGTGATTGCATCAATTGCATCGACTGGATGAATAAAAGATAGAGTGATGGAATTTCTCTCTCCCTCCATATTTTCTTAGCTCCCTTCCCTCCCCATCTCTCTCACCCCCGCAGCCCCCTCTTGATCTCCCTCTTCCTCTTTCAGCCTCCTACCCAGTCAGTCCCCTCGAAACTGCCTGCAACCCAATCAGAACCCCTCTCCCTGGCTCCTACCCAATCACTCCCCTCTCTCTGCCTCTGACCCAATCATTCTCCTATCTCTGCCTCCTACCCAGTCAGTCCCCTCTCTCTGCCTCCTACCCATTTCAACCAGTCCGCTCTATCTGCCTCCTTACCCAATCATTCTCCTCTCTCTGCCTCCTACCCAATCATTCTCCTCTCTCTGCCTCCTACCCAGTCAGTCCCCTCTCTCTGCCCCATACCCAATCAGTCCCCTCTCTCTGCCTCCTACCCAGTCAGTCCCCTCTATCTGCCTGCTACCCAATCATTCTTCTCTCTCTGCCTGCTACCCAATCAGACCCCTCTCCCTGCCTCCTGCCCAATCAGTCCCCTCTCTCTGCCTCCTACCCATTTCAATCGGTCCCCTGTATCTGCCTCCTACCCAATCATTCTCCTCTCTCTTCTCCTACCCAATCGTTCTCCTCTCCCTGCCTCCTACCCATTTCAATCAGTCCCCTCTATCTGCCTCCTACCCAATCATTCTCCTCTCTCTTCTCCTACCCAATCATTCTCCTCTCTCTGCCTCCAACCCAATCATTCTCTTCTCTCTGCCTCCTACCCAATCAGCCCCCTCTCCCTGCCCCCTACCCAATCGGTCCCCTCTCTCTGCCTCCTACCCAATCAGTCCCCTCTCTCTGCCTCCTACCCAATCAGTCCCCTCTCTCTGCCTCCTACCCATTACAATCAGTCCCCTCTCTCTGCCTCCAACCCATTACAATCAGTCCCCTCTATCTGCCCCCTACCCGATCAGTCCCCAGGGCTATACCAGACTATTGAATGCAATAACAGCAGTAGAGAGAGAGAGATAAGGAGGGAGAGTGAGAGAGATAAGGAGGTAGAGTGAGAGAGATAAGGAGGGAGAGTGAGAGAGATAAGGAGGGAGAGTGAGAGAGATAAGGAGGGAGAGTGAGAGAGATAAGGAGGGAGAGAGAGTTGAGTTAAGGAGGGAGAGAGAGAGTTAAGGAGGGTGTGTGTGTGTGTGTGTGTGTGTGTGTGTGTGTGTGTGTGTGTGTGTGTGTGTGTGTGTGTGTGTGTGTGTGTGTGTGTGTGTGTGTGTGTGTGTGTGTGTGTGTGTGTGTGTGTGTGTGTGTGTGTGTGTGTATGGATGGATGGACATGTGTGCCCTTGTACAGTTAGTATGTGTGTGACTTTTGTGCATGTGTGTGTGTGTGTAGTAATGCCTTGTGACTTAAAGCCCTCTAGTTGTTTCCTGGTGATAGTCCATGGAAATTACCCTCATCCATCTCCTATAGCTGCTAGTGTCATTGGCCCGGCCATGGCTACAGCTCGACACAATATGGCCACCATGACAATTATCCCCATCCATCTCCTATTGCTGCTATGGCCACTGCTACTGCTCTGGCTCCAGCTCGACCACAATATGGCCGCAGCAATAAATGGCCGACAGAATGGCTATTAAATATAGATGCTATTCACCCCTTCATCTTGCTAGAGGTATTAAATGTCCCATACGGGGGGGTGGAGCAACACATAAACAGATAGAACCACACAAGGCCAGACAAATACAGTGAGATGAAAATGACAGAGAGGTATTGGTGTGTCAGAGAGAGGTTAGGGAGTACCTTAACAAGGACAGATGACATGGACATGGACATTCCTTGGTGTCCACATCACCAACAAACTATCATGGTCCAGAAGAGGGCATGACAAAACCTTTTCCCCCTCAGGAGACTGAAAAGATTTGACATGGGCACCCAGGTCCTCAAAAGGTTCTACAGCTGCACGATCGAGAGTTTCCGGACCCGCATCACCACCTGGTATGGCAACTGCTTGGCATCTGACAATAAGACACTACAGAGGGTAATGCAAATGGCCCAGTACATCACTGGGGCCAAGCTTCCTGCCATCCAGGACCTATATAATAGGCGGTGTCAGAGGAAAGACCATAAAATTGTCAGAGACTCCAGTCACCCAAGTTATAGACTGTTTTCTCTGCTGCCACACGGCAAGGGGTACCGGAGCGCCAAGTCTAGGACCAAAAGGCTCCTCAACAGCTTCTACCCCCAAGCTATTAGACTGCTGAACAATTCATAAAAATCACCACCGGACTATTTACATTGACACCCTCCCTCCTCTTGTACACTACTGCTACACACTGTTTGTTTGTTACCTATGCATAGTCACTTCTCCCCCACCTACATGTACAGATTACCTCAACTAGTCTGTACCTCTGCACACTGACTCTGTCCACGGTGCCCCCTGTATATAGCCTCCACACTGACTCAGTACCGGTGCCCCCTGTATATAGCCTCCACACTGACTCAGTACCGGTGCCCCCCTGTATATAGCCTCCACACTGACTCAGTACCGGTGCCCCCTGTATATAGCCTCCACACTGACTCAGTACCGGTGCCCCCTGTATATAGCCTCCACACTGACTCTGTACCGGTGCCCCCTGTATATAGCCTCCACACTGACTCTGTACCAGTGCCCCTGTATATAGCCTCCACACTGACTCGGTACCAGTGTCCCCTGTATATAGCCTCCACACTGACTCGGTACTGGTGCCCCCTGTATATAGCCTCCACACTGACTCTGTACCTGGTGCCCCCTGTGCCTCCCCTGTATATAGCCTCCACACTGACTCTGTACCGGTGCCCCCTGTATATAGCCTCCACACTGACTCGGTACCGGTGCCCCCTGTATATAGCCTCCACACTGACTCTGTACCGGTGCCCCCTGTATATAGCCTCCACACTGACTCGGTACTGGTGCCCCCTGTATATAGCCTCCACAATGACTCGGTACCAGTGCCCCCTGTATATAGCCTCCACACTGACTCGGTACCGGTGCCCCCTGTATATAGCCTCCACACTGACTCGGTACCGGTGCCCCCTGTATATAGCCTCCACACTGACTCGGTACCAGTGTCCCCTGTATATAGCCTCCACACTGACTTGGTACCGGTGCCCCCTGTATATAGCCTCCACACTGACTCAGTAC
The DNA here is from genome assembly GCF_018296145.1 of Oncorhynchus tshawytscha. Classification (NCBI taxonomy): domain Eukaryota; kingdom Metazoa; phylum Chordata; class Actinopteri; order Salmoniformes; family Salmonidae; genus Oncorhynchus; species Oncorhynchus tshawytscha. The sequence goes on along the minus strand of NC_056439.1, from coordinate 42,255,054 downwards.
CAGTGTCCCCTGCATATAGCCTCATTATTCTTATTGTGTTACTTTTTTATTATTACTTTTTATTTTAGCCTACTTGGTAAATATTTTCTTCTTCTTGAAAGTAAGTAAGTAAGCATTTCACGGTAAATAGACGTTGTCCCCCGATTGCTCAGTTTGGCTGGGCGGCCAGCTCTAGGAAGAGTCTTCATGGTTTCAAACGTCTTCCATTTCAGAATGATGGAGGCCCGTGTTCTTGGGGACCTTCAATGCTGCAGACATGTTTTGGTACCCTTCCCCAGATCTGTGCCTCGACACAATCCTGTCTCGGAGCTCTACGAACAATTCCTTCGACCTCATGGCTTGGTTTTTGCTCTGACATGCACTGTCAACTGTGGGACCTTTATATAGACAGGTGTGTGCCTTTCCAAAACATGTCCAATCAATTGAATTTACCGCAGGTGGACTCCAATCAAATTGTAGAAACATCTCAAGGGTTATCAATGGAAACAGGATGCACCTGAGCTCAATTTCGAGTCTCATAGTAAATGGTCTGAATATTTATGTAAATAAATATATCTTTTTTTTAAAATTTGCTAAAAATTCTAAAAACCTGTTTTCACTTTGTCATTATGGGGTATTGTGTGTGGAGTGATGAGTAAAAAAATATATTTAATAAATGTTCGAATAAGACTGTAACGTAACAACATTTCTTTTTAAATCAAGGGTTCTGAATACTTTCCTAATGCACTGGATCTGGGTATGGATATAAAATAATTTCTGGAGCTTGCCTTCCGACCAAACTGAGCATCCAGGCGAAAAGGAACTTGGTCAGTGAGGTGACCAAGAACCCAATGACCACTCTGACAGAACTACAGAGTTCATTGACTGAGATGGAAGAACCTGCCAGAAGGACAACAGTCTCTACAGCACTTCACCAATCTGGGCTTTATGGAAGAATGAAAAAAAAGACAGCATGTCTGGAGTTTGCAAAAACCCACCTGAAAGACTCTGACATCATAAGGCAAAATATTATGTGGTCCGATGAGACAAAAATTGACCTCTTTGGCCTGAATGCAAAGCACTATGTCTGAAGAAAACCAGGTAAAGCTCATCACCAGTCTAACTTCATCCCTACCACGAAACATGGTGGTGGCAGTGTCATGGTATGCAGATGCTTTTCAGCAACAGGGACTGGGAGACTGGTAAGGGAGACTGGTAAGGATAAAGGGAACAATGAAGGGAGCCAAATTGATGAAAACCTGTTTCAGAGTGCAAACAACCTTAGACTGGGACGTTGACCCCAAGCATACAGTCAAAGCAACGCTGGAATGGCTTCAGAACAAGAATGTGAAAGTCCTTGAGTGTCTCAGCCAAATCCCAGACTTGAATCCCATTGAAAAACTGTAGAAAGACTTGAAGATTGCTGTTCATCACTGCTCCCAATCTAACTTAACAGAGCTTGAGAAAATCTGCAAAGAATAATGGGAGAAAAGACCCAAATCCAGACGCGCAAAGCTGATACAGACATACCCAAGACGACTCAAAGCTGATACAGACATACCCAAGACGACTCAAAGCTGATACAGGCATACCCAAGACGACTCAAAGCTGATGCAGACATACCCAAGACGACTCAAAGCTGATACAGGCATACCCAAGACGACTCAAAGCTGATACAGACATACCCAAGACGACTCAAAGCTGTAATCGCCGCTAAAGGTGCTTCTATAAAGTATTAACTCAGGGGTGTGAAAACTTTTGTAAATGAGATATTTCTGTATTTCATGTTTTATAAAAACTTGTTTTATCTTTGTCATTATCGGGTATTGTGTGTAGGGTATTTTTTAGGGTGTCAGGTAGCCTAACGGTTAAGAGCGTTGGGCCAGTAACTAAAATGTTGTTGCTTAGAATCCCTGAGCCAACTAGGTGAAAAATCTGTCGATGTACCCTTGAGCAAGGCACATAACCCTAATTGATCCTGTTATTCGCTCTGGATAAGAGATTCTAGAAAAATGTAATCCATTTTGAATTCAGGCTGTAACAACAAAATGTGTAATAAGTCCAGGGGTATGAATACTTTCTGAAGGCACTGTAGATATTCAGTGTAGATATGCACTGTAGATATTCAGTGTAGATATTCACTTTTTCCACATTTTGTTGTGTTAGCCTGAATTTAAAATGGATTAAATTGAGATTTTTTTTGGTCACTGGCCTACACACAAAACCCCATAATGTGAAAGGGGAATTATATTTTTCAAAATGTTTACAAATTCATTAAAAATGAAAAGCTGAAATGTCTATAGTCAATAAGTATTCAACCCCTTTGTTATGGCAAGCCTAAATAAGTTCAGGAGTAAAAATGTGCTTAATAAATTGTAGGGACTCTGTGTGCAATACCCGTGTTTAACATGATTTTTGAATGACAACCTCATCTCTGTACCTCACACATACAATTATCTGTAAGGTCCCTCATACAGGCGTCCTTCCTAACTCAGTGGCCGGAGAGGAAGGAAACTGCTCAGGGATTTCAACACAAGGCCAATGGTGACTTTAAAACAGCTACAGAGTTTAATGGCTGTGATAGGAGAAAACTGAGAATGGGTCAACAACATTGTAGTTAGTCCACAATACTAACTTATTTGACAGTGTGAAAAGAAGGCAGCCTGTACAGAATCAAAAATACTCCAAAACATGCATCCTGTTTGCAACAAGACACTAAAGTAATACTTCAAAAAAATGTGGTAAAGCAGTTCCCTTTTTGTTCTGAATACAAAGTGTTATGTTTGGGGCAAATCTAATACAACGCATTACTGAGTACCACTCTCCATATTTTGTAGCATAGTGGTGGCTAAATCATGTTATGGGTATGCTTGTCCTCATTAATGAGAGGTAAATCCTAGAGGAAAAGCTGGTTCAGTCTGCTTTCCACGAGACACTGGGAGATGGATTCCCCTTTCAGCAAGGCAATAACCTAAAACACAAGGCCAAATCTACAATGGAGTTGCTTACCAATAAGACAGTGAATGTTCTTGAGTGGCCGAGTAACAGTTTTGACTTAAATCTACTTTAACATTTTTGGCAAGACCTGAAAATTTGTTGGCTAGCAATGATCAACAACCAATTTCACAGATTGGGAAGAATTTTGAAAAGAATAATGGGCAAATGTTGCACAATCCAGGTTTGTCAAGCTCTTAGAGACTTACCCAGAAAGACTCCCAGCTGTAATCACTGCCAAAGGGGCTACAAAGTGTTGACTCAAGGGGCTACAAAGGGGCTGCAAAGTGTTGACTTCATTTGAAATAAATTTGCAAAAATGTCTAAAAGCATGTTTTCACTTTGTCATAAGGGAGTATTGTGTGTAGATGGGTGAGAAAAAAAAACATATTTAATCTATTTTGAATTCAGGCTGTAACACAACAAAATGTGGAATAGGTCAAGGGGTATAAATACTTTCTGAAGGCGCTGTATACATCAGGTAGAGTCCTCCACAAACCTCACATAGATATACACTACCGGTCAAAAGTTTTTAAACACCTACTCATTCAAGGGTTTTTCTTTATTCCTACTATTTTCTACATTGTAGGATAATAGTGAAGACATCAAAACTATGAAATAACACATATGGAATCATGTAGTAACCCCAAAAAGTGTTAAACAAATTCAAATCTATTTTATATTTGAGATTCTTCAAATAGCCACCCTTTGCCTTGATGACAGCTTTGCGTCATACCCAAGAAGACGCGAGGCTGTAACCGCTTCAACAAAGTACTGACTAAAGGGTCTGAATACTTATGTAAATGTGATATTTCATTATTTATTTATTTATAACCTGTTTTTGCTTTGTCATTATGGGGAATTGTGTGTAGATTGATGAGGGGGAATTTAAAATAAAAAATAAAAAAATTAGAATAAGGCCGTAACATAACAAAATTTGGGGAGAGAGAGGGTGAGGAGACAGAGAGAGAGAGAGAGAGAGAGAGAGAGAGAGAGAGAGAGAGAGAGAGAGAGAGAGGGAGGGAGAGAAAGAGACAGAGGGAGAAGAGAGAGAGAGGGAGGGATAGAGGGAATTCTTGTCATTTGCAACCTGAGAATGAGTCATGGGGGAGAGGATGTGTGTGTAACTCACATCATCTTTCAGCATTTTGTCTGTGCATCTGGCAAGCAATGTACCTGAAAGTGAGGGATGGAGCAGGAAAACAACAGATAAAGATGAGAAAGAGGATGATAGAGAGTAACAGTAACGCTGAGTGAAATAACCAGTTGCTTAGCAACAGTCAACAAAGCTTGCCGTTTCACCTCTGGCACCTTACAGACTAACTGAACATCAAAATAGATGCTCTGACCCACCCTTTCCTCCTTCCTAACTCTCTCTGTCTACCTGTTCTCCCTCTCCTCTTTCCCTGGCTTACTGTTCTCCCTCTGTTCTCCTTTTCTCTTCAGGGGGGGTACACTCCTCGCCCCTGACCCAGCCTCCCTAAAAGTTTTATGAGAGTCCTCGGTCTGTCAGAAGAGAAAGGGGGAGGAGAGAAGAATGAGCGATAATGTGAGAGAGGGAGAGAGAAACAGAGAGAGACAGGGAGAGACAGAGATACAGTAGTGACACTGTGTCAGCGTTCTAAGAGAGGGATTGGGGAGGTATCAGGTAGTGACACTGCAGCTGAACTAGTCACAGCAAAGTCACCCCCACATGCTTTCATCTTTTCATTCTACCTCTCCTCCTCAACCTCTTCTCCCTTTCATGTCCTCAGTCATTAGCACCAGTAGGTGTGTGTGTCTGTGCTCCCTCACCAACACAGAGCACCTGAGCATCATACAGTGTAGCTGTAAATAACACATTCTACACTGCCACCATACAGCACCACTATCCTATAGTATTGTATTCTCTACTGTATACCTCCACCCATCCCTGACCCTCGACCCTTAACCTCTTCCATTGTACCCCTGACTAGCAGACTGTCATGTTTATTGTGTACATGAGCAAGACACTCACGCACACACACACACACCTCTGAGGAGTAGCCTGTCATGTTTACAACGTGAGGAAAAATACCTATTATTACACTACTAGATACATAACAAACTCTGGTCATGTCTTCATCAGCAGTCTGATGCTAACGCTAACCACTGGTTGTGACTTCATCAGCAGTCTGATGCTAACGCTAACCACTGGTTGTGACTTCATCAGCAGTCTGATGCTAACGCTAACTACTGGTTGTGACTTCATCAGCAGTCTGATGCTAACGCTAACCACTGGTTGTGACTTCATCAGCAGTCTGATGCTAACACTAACCACTGGTTGTGACTTCATCAGCAGTCTGATGCTAACACTAACCGCTGGCTGTGACTTCATCAGCAGGCTGATGCTAACGCTAACAGCTGGTTGTGACTTCATCAGCAGTCTGATGCTAACACTAACCACTGGTTGTGACTTCATCAGCAGTCTGATGCTAACACTAACCGCTGGCTGTGACTTCATCAGCAGTCTGATGCTAACGCTAACAGCTGGTTGTGACTTCATCAGCAGTCTGATGCTAACGCTAAAAGCTGGTTGTGACTTCATCAGCAGTCTGATGCTAACGCTAACAGCTGGTTGTGACTTCATCAGCAGTCTGATGCTAACGCTAAAAGCTGGTTGTGACTTCATCAGCAGTCTGATGCTAACGCTAACAGCTGGTTGTGACTTCATCAGCAGTCTGATGCTAACGCTAACAGCTGGTTGTGACTTCATCAGCAGTCTGATGCTAACGCTAACCACTGGTTGTGACTTCATCAGCAGTCTGATGCTAACGCTAACAGCTGGTTGTGACTTCATCAGCAGTCTGATGCTAACAGCTGGTTGTGACTTCATCAGCAGTCTGATGCTAACGGTAACAGCTGGTTGTGACTTCATCAGCAGTCTGATGCTAACGCTAACAGCTGGTTGTGACTTCATCAGCAGTCTGATGCTAACAGCTGGTTGTGACTTCATCAGCAGTCTGATGCTAACGGTAACAGCTGGTTGTGACTTCATCAGCAGTCTGATGCTAACGCTAACCGCTGGTCGTGTCTTCATCAGCTGTCTGATGCTAACGCTAACCGCTGATTTTGACTTCATCAGCAGTCTGATGCTAACGCTAACTGCTGGTCATGTCTTCATCAGCTGTCTGATGCTAACGCTAACCGCTGGTCGTGTCTTCGTCAGCTGTCTGATGCTAACACTAACCGCTGGTCATGTCTTCATCAGCTGTCTGATGCTAACGCTAACCGCTGGTCGTGTCTTCATCAGCTGTCTGATGCTAACGCTAACTGCTAACACTAAGGCTGGGCCATGACAACTAGAAGAGCAACAGTATTAGAAACAAGTCAGGTTAGTAACCTCAAGATGTATCAATATTACTTGACTTCTGATTCAAAGTTGGTTTTGAGTACAAGCTTGTGAGCATTAAGTAGAGTTTAGAAAAACATCCTAACATCTCAGAGAAGCAGACATCCCTGGTGTTAGTGAACTGACAAGTAGGCTACACTACACTACACACTACAATACTCTACACTACAATACTACACTTCTCTACACTGCACTACACTACTCTACACAATACTACACTACACACTATACAGCAATACTCTACACACTACAATACTCTACACTATACTACACACTACACGATACTACAATACTCTACACTTCACACTATACTAGACAATTTTTTATGACATTTTTTATTTCACTAAATTTAACCAGGTAGGCTACTTGAGAACAAGTTCTAATTTACAACTGTGACCTGGCCAATATAAAGCAAAGCAGTGCGACACAAGCAACAACACAGAGTTACACATGGAATAAACAAGCGTACAATCAATAACACAATAGGAAAAAAAATAACGTTTATATACAGTGTGTGCAAATGGCGTGAGGAGGTAAGGCAATAAATAGGCCATAGTAGCAGAGTAATTACAATTTAGCAAATTAACACTGGAGTGACAGATGAGTAGATGATGGTGTGCACGTAGAAATACTGTTCTGCAAAAGAGCATAAAAGTAAATAAAAACAATATGGGAATGACGTAGGTAGACTGGGTGGGCTATGTACAAGGCTGGCTTATCAGCACAGGAGAGTTGAGCTTAGTTCAGTGTGTGTGTGTGTTGGAGGCAGCTTATGGTAGAGAAATTAACTTTACATTCTCTGGTAACAGCTCTGGTGGACATTCCTGCTGTCAACTGCATGCTCCCTTATAACTTGAGACACCAGTGGCATTGTGTTGTGTTGAAACAACCGCACATTTTAGAGTGCCCTTTTATTATCCCTAGCACAAGGTGCATCTGTGTAATGATCTTTGTAAATCTTTGTACATTTTTAGGGCCTTGTTCTGACACTGCCTGGTATAGAGGTACTGGATGGCAGGAAGCTCGGCCCCTTGTGTGCTAGGCTGTACTCATTATCCTCTGTAGCGCCTTGCAGTCGAATGCCAAGCAGTTGCCGTACCAAGCGTTGATGCAGCCAGTCAAGATGCTCTCAATGGTGCAGCTGTAGAACATTTTGAGGATCTGAGAGCCCATGTCAAATCTTTGGAAACGCTAATGCTGTAAATGAGATAGAGAGGGAAGATAGAGGGGTTGGAAATGGAGGGAGGAGAGAGGGAAGATAGAGGGGTTGTTAATGGAGGGAGAGAGAGGGAAGATAGAGGGGTTGGAAATGGAGGGAGGAGAGAGGGAAGATAGAGGGGTTGGAAATGGAGGGAGGAGAGAGGGAAGATAGAGGGGTTGGAAATGGAGGGAGGAGAGAGGGTAGATAGAGGGGTTGGAAATGGAGGGAGGAGAGAGGGAAGATAGAGGGGTTTGAAATAAAGGGAGGAGAGAGGATTTGAAATGGAAGCACGAGGGAGGGATGGTAGGCAAAGAGGAACTTTTCCCTCTTGACTATCACACACACACACACGACTATCACTTCAGTTTAGCGCTAATGAGTCAGATCAAAAGGAGGGAGGACCAGGGGAGGAGAAGAGGAGGGAGAGAAGAGGGGATTTGAAAGAGGAAGATAGAGGGGAAGGAGGATGGGGCAGGAAGGTAATTGGAATAAGAAGAGTATAAAAAAGTATCTCAGTTTAAAAAGGTAGCGTGACCTGCAATAGATTTGACTGTCTCTAGAGGAAGAGAGGAGAGAGGGAATGAGTGAGGGGGAATGAGAGACAGAGAGGAGTGTAGAGAGGGAATGAGAGAGCGAGAATGAGAGAAGAGAGGAGAGAGGGAATGAGAGAGAAAGAGAGATAATGAGAGAGGAGAGGAGAGAGGGAATGAGAGAGAAAGAGAGATAATGAGAGAGGAGAGGAGAGAGGGAATGAGAGAGAAAGAGAGATAATGAGAGAGGAGAGGAGAGAGGGAATGAGTGAGGGGGAATGAGAGACAGAGGAGAGTAGAGAGGGAATGAGAGAGAAAGAGAGAGAATAAGAGAGGAGAGAGAGAATGAGAGAGAAAGGGAATGAGAGAGAGAGCAAGAGAGGGAATGAGAGAGAGAGAGAGAGAGAGAGAGAGAGAGGAGTGGGTCAAGAACGCCGGAACCTACGAGGAGAAAACCAAGGATAACCAAGGCTAAGAGGGTCTCGTGGTAATGACTGGAGCGGAATTGTAACAACTACATCAAACGCATGGTTTCCAGATGTTTGATCCCATTCCATTTGATCTGTTCTGGCATCAACAGCCTCCTGTGCTGTGTGTGTGTTAGATAGATATAGAGACAGAAACACAGACACAGCCTAAAGCAGAGACTCAGCATATCACCCCTATCGATCACAGTGGCCAGAGAGTGCGCACACACACACACACACACGGGAGGAGAGAGGGAGGGTTGTGAAGTGAACTTCAGAGAGGGAGAGAGAAAGAGAGAGAGAGATTGACACACACACACACTGCACCGACCAGGCCCTAGAGACAAGTTGTGGAGTCACGTCCCAGTGTAACTAGTCAGTGTGTAGCCACTGTTTCAAGACTATAGGATGAGCGTGATTGCCCAGAGGACTGAGTAATCTCTCTCTCTCTCTCTCACACACACATACCCCTCCCCCTACACTGCATCCCAAGCAGCCCCTTAACCCCTAATACAGATGAGAAAAGTGCTGACAAGAAAAGTCCAGCCTGGCTGAGGGAGAGATCAATACACACACACACACACACACACACACTCGATAGAGGGAAGCGTATATTCCGGATAAGAGATTTTCAATACAGACATATAGCCAATCCATACCACTAATATCAGCTCTACCAATCCTACACAATCATTTCATTAATACTCCCCAATAAAAGAGGGGGGAGAGTAGGAGAGAGAGAGACATTTTCCTTAAGATATGAAAAGCAAATAGAGGAAAACTGCTTCCTGAATGTCTTTGATGGACAGATCTCCTGGGAAATACTGTTTTTGGACCAATGAGAGAACAGGAAGTTGGACTGAATATCTGAACACTTCACCGGAGTGGTGGAGAGAGGAGGAGAGAGAGGAGGAGAGAGAGGAGGAGAGAGGGGGAGAGAGAGGAGGAGAGAGAGGAGGATAGAGAGAGAGAGAGAGAGAGAGAGAGGAGGAGAGAGAGGAGGAGAGAGAGGGGGAGAGAGAGGGGGAGAGAGAGGAGAAGAGAGAGGAGAAGAGAGGGGGAGAGAGAGGAGGAGAGAGTGGTGGAGAGAGGGGGAGAGAGAGGAGGAGAGAGAGAGGGGAGAGAGGAGGAGAGAGAGAGGAGGAGAGAGAGAGGAGGAGAGAGAGGAGGAGAGAGAGGGGAGAGAGAGAGAGAGAGAGAGGATGAGAGAGAGGAGGAGAGAGAGAGAGAGGAGGAGAGAGAGGAGGAGAGAGAGGGGGAGAGAGAGGAGGAGAGAGAGGAGGAGAGAGAGAGAGAGAGGAAGAGAGAGAGGAAGAGAGAGAGGAGGAGAGAGAGGAGGAGGAGAGAGAGGAGGAGAGAGAGAGGAGGAGAGAGAGAGAGGAGGAGGAGGAGAGAGAGGAGGAGAGAGAGAGAGAGAGAGAGAGGAGAGAGAGGAGGAGAGAGAGGAGGAGAGAGAAGGGGAGAGAGGGGAGGAGAGAGAGGAGGAGAGAGAGGGGAGAGAGAGAGGAGGAGAGAGGAGGAGAGAGGGGGAGAGAGAGGAGGAGAGAGAGGAGAGGAGGGGGAGAGAGAGGAGGAGAGAGGGGAGGGGGAGAGAGAGGAGGAGAGAGGGGGAGAGAGAGGAGGAGAGAGAGGGAGAGAGAGGGAGAGAGAGGAGAGAGGAGGAGAGAGAGGGGGAGAGAGAGGGGAAAGAGAGGGGGAGAGAGAGGGGGAGAGAGGGAGGGTTGTGAAGTGACCTTCAGAGAGAGAGAGAGAGAGAGGAGTAGAGAGAGGAGGAGAGAGAGGAGGAGAGAGAGGGGGAGAGAGAGGAGGAGAGAGAGAGAGAGGAGGAGTGTGAAGTGTGAAGTGAAGTGAAGTGACCTTCAGAGAGAGAGAGAGAGAGAGAGAGAGAGAGAGAGAGAGAGAGAGAGAGAGAGGAGAGAGAGAGAGAGAGGAGGAGAGAGGGAGGGTTGTGAAATGACCTTCAGAGAGAGAGAGAGAGAGAGATACTGACCACTCAGGATGACAAATTGTTTGACGCCACCGAAAACAGCGGACATGTGCAGATTCTACAACAGTGTACAGGGACTGTGTGTGTGTGTGTGTGTGTGTGTGTGTGTGTGTGTGTGTGTGTGTGTGTGTGTGTGTGTGTGTGTGTGTGTGTGTGTGTGTGTGTGTGTGTGTGTGAAATTAGACATGGAGAGGAGACAAGGAAACAACACAATTACCTTCTAAATTACCTAAATTACCATTACCACCAATTATTCTTCTCGTCGTTCCTGCCCTCCTCCCCATATCCAGGGTCCCTCCCTGATGAGGATCATTAAGCCTACACCTTTGTCTGTCAGACTACCTTGTACTGTATCACTACCTTGTTACTCACAAAGATCCTGTTCAACTCTAGAGTTCTAACATGTTCACTGAGTGTACAAAACATTAAGGACACCTTCCTAATATTGAGTTCCACCCCCCCACACCCCTTTTTTCCCTCAGGACCAGAGAGACCATAGTACCCTTCAACACCATAGTACCCTCCAAGCTCATCATCAAGCTCGAGGCCCTGGGTCTGAACTCCACCTTGTGCAACTGGATCCTGGACTTCCTGACGGACCACCACCAGGTGGTGAAGGTAGAAAACAGCCCCTCCTCTTCACTGATCCTCAACATTGGGGCCCCACAAGGGTGCGTGCTCAGCCTCCTTCTGTACAACCTGTTCACCCATGACTGCATGGTCAAGCACACCTCCAACTCAATCATCATGTTTGCAGACGACACAACAATAGTTGGCTTGACTACCAACAATGATGAGACAGCCTACAGGGAGGAGGTGAGGGCCATGGGAGTGTGGTGCCAGGAAAATAACCTCTCACTCAACATCAACAAAACTAAGGAGATGATCGTGGACTTCAGGAAACAGCAGAGGGATCAGCAGTGGAGAAGGTGGAAAGCTTCAAGTTTGTCTGCGTACACATCACTGACGTTCTGGAATGGTCCACCCACACAGACAGTGTGGTGAAGAAGGCGCAACAACGCCTCTTCAACCTAAGGGGACTGAAGAAATTTGGCTTAAAACTTAAAACCCTCACAAACTTTTACAGATGAACAACTGAGAGCATCCTGTCAGGCTGTATCTCCGCCTGGTACAGCAACTGCACCACCTTCAACCACAAGGCTCTCCAGAGGGAGGTGTGGTCTGCACAACGCATCACCGGGGACAATCTACCTGCCCTCCAGGACACCTACAGCATCCGATGCCAAAAAGGAAGGTTAAAAAGATCATCAAGGACAACAACCACCGGAGCCACTGCCTGTTCACCCCGCTATCATCCAGAAGGCGAGGTCAGTACAGGTGCATCAGAGCTGGGACTGAGAGCCTGAAAAACAGCTTCTATCTCAAGGCCATCAGACTGTTAAACAGCCATCACTAGCACATCAGAGGCTGCTGCCTATAGACATAGACTAGGAATCACTGGCCACTTTTAGAAATGGATCACTAGCGAGTGTAAATATAGAATTACTCATCTCATATGTATAAACGGTATTGTATTCTATACTACACCACTGACTGTTAAACAGCCATCTCCAGCACATCAGAGGCTGCTGCCAAAAGACATAGATTAGGAATCACTGGCCACTTTAAGGAAATGAAACACTAGCCACTTTAATAATGTCTCCGTATCTTGCATCTCATATGTATAAACTACACTCCACACTACTGTATCTTAGTCACTTTAATTGTGTGTAAATATAGCATCACTCATCTCATGTGTATATACTGTACTCTATACTATTCCACTGTATCTTAGTCACTTTAATTGTGTGTAAATATAGCTTCACTCATCTCATGTGTATATACTGTACTCTATACTATTCCACTGTATCTTAGTCACTTTAATTGTGTGTAAATATAGCATCACTCATCGCATGTGTATATACTGTACTCTATACTATTCCACTGTATCTTAGTCACTTTAATTGTGTGTAAATATAGCATCACTCATCTCATGTGTATATACTGTACTCTATACTATTCCACTGTATCTTAGTCACTTTAATTGTGTGTAAATATAGCATCACTCATCTCATGTGTATATACTGTACTCTATACTATTCCACTGTATCTTGGGCTAGAAGACCATCGCCAAGCAGCTTGGTGAGAAGGTGACAATAGTTGGTGCGATTATTCACAAATGGAAGAAACACAACAGAACTGTCAATCTCCCTCGGCCTTGGGCTCCATGCAAGATCTCACCTCGTGGAGCTGCAATGATCATGAGAACGGTGAGGAATCAGCCCAGAACTACACAGGAGGATCTTGTCAATGATCTCAAGGCAGCTGGGACCATAGTCACCAAGAAAACAATTGGTAACACACTACGCCGTGAAGGACTGAAATCCTGCAGTGCCCGCAAGGTCCCCCTGCTCAAGAAAGCACATATACATGCCCGTCTGAAGTTTTCCAATGAACATCTGAATGATTCAGAGGACAACTGGGTGAAAGTGTTGTGGTCAGATGAGACCAAAATGGAGCTCTTTGGCATCAACTCAACTCGCCATGTTTGGATGAGGAGGAATGCTGCCTATGACCCCTAGAACACCATCCCCACAGTCAAACATGGAGGTGGAAACATTATGCTTTGGGGGGGGGTTTCTGCTAAGGGGACAGGGAAACTTCACCGCATCAAAGGGACGATGGACGGGTCCATGTACCATCAAATCTTGGGTGAGAACCTCCTTCCCTCAGCCAGGGCATTGAAAATGGGTCGTGGATTCCAGCATGACAATGACCCAAAACACACGGCCAAGATAACAAAGGAGTGGCTCAAGAAGAAGCACATTAAGGTCCTGGAGTGGCCTAGCCAGTCTCCAGACCTTAATCCCATAGAAAATCTGTGGAGGGAGCTGAAGGTTTGAGTTGACAAAAGTCAGCCTCGAAACCTTAATGACTTGGAGAAGATCTGCAAAGAGGAGTGGGACAAAATCCCTCCTGAGATGTGTGCAAACCTGGTGGCCAACTACAAGAAACGTCTGACCTCTGTGATTGCCAACAAGGGTTTTGCCACCAAGTACTAAGTCATGTTTTGCAGAGGGGTCAAATACTTTTTTCCCTCGTTAAAATGCAAATCAATTTAGAACATTTTTGACATGCGTTTTTCTGGATTTTTTTGTTGTTATTCTGTCTCTCACTGTTCAAATAAACCTACCATTAAAATGATAGACCGATCATTTCTTTGTCAGTGGGCAAACGTACAAAATCAGCAGGGGATCAAATACTTTTTTCCCTCACTGTATGTTGTGAAACTGTGAGATATTACTTGTTAGATATTACTGCACTGTCAAAGCTAGAAGCACAAGCATTTAACTTAAGTCTTTGTCTTGCCCATTCACACTCTGAATGGCACACATACACAATCCATGTCTCAAGGCTTTAAAATCCTTCTTTAACCTGTCTCCCCTTCATCTACACTGATTGAAGTGGATTTACAGTTTTTCTCAATTGCTAAAACACTAAAACCCATTGGCTGAACAAAATACCTTAAACCATTTCACATGGTAAAACACAATTTGCAGATCTCACTCAGACTTTCCAGCAAAACTCTAAACACATTCTCATTCTCAAAACACATTCTGCACTCTAATGCACATGTCATCCATACTGGTAAACACAAGTGGCAACAATCAAATACAAATAGAGAACACATGTCATTGATTGAACACAACCACTCAACATTGATTTAACCTGTTTCAAATGATGCGACACAACCAATATAAGCCAGTTCAGAGAGCAAACAGGTTGTTTAAGGTGGAAAGGAGAAAGTCTGAGAATGGATAGAAGAAACAATGTGAGAGGATGAGGAGGAGGAGGGCCATAAAGAGGAAGAGGAGGACGAAGAGGAAGAGGAAGACAAAGAGTGGAAATATCTGATGAAATTCGAGCAACAGTTATAGATGTTCTTGTCCATGGACTGACATTGAGGGAAGCAGGACTTAGAGTGCAACCCAATTTGAGATGATTTTCTGTGTCCACCATAGTAAGGACATTCAGAGAAGAGAACAGGTACAGAATACTACTGTATTTTTGTAATTACAAATTTACTGTACTACACTATATGCAGCTGTTTCAATAGACATTTGTAAAGTTAATCACTGTATGTATTGTACTGCATGAATATGTTTTGTAACTGCACAGCTACTTTTTGTAGAATTGCAAGGCTGCCACATGCAGGTGGAAGGACAGCTATATTCACTCAGGACCAAGAGGCTGTTATAGTTGGCCTGGTCCTTCAAGATAATGCAATACGACTCAGAGAAATCCAGGAACGAGTGATACAAGACAACACACACTTCCAGGGAAACGACAGTGTGAGCATTTCCACAATTGACCGTGTCCTCCATCGTAACAGGATGCGAATGAAACAAGTATACAGAGTATCTTTTGAGCGCAACTCACCAAGGGTGAAAGAACTGCGAGCTCAGTATATGCAAGTAAGTGTACATTCAGAAACATTTACTGTACTCCAGATTGTCTACAGTACTAACACATACTATGTGAATGACATTACTCTTCAGTACATACAATGTATGTGAATCAGAAGCCTAATTGTACTCTACAGTATAGCACTGTCTCTGTACGATTTACAAAATCCTACATACAGTATATTGTATTTCTACACAGACCATATTTGACTTGGAATCCTTGGACAGACCCCATGAGCTCATCTTTGTCGATGAAGCAGGCTTCAATCTAACAAAGAGGAGAAGGAGAGGCCAAAACATGATTGGACATTGTTGAAGTCCCTGGTCAACGAGGTGGCAATGTCACAATCTGTGCTGCTATCAGCAACCATGGTGTTCTACATCACCATGTTACACTCGGGCCATATAACACCCATCACCTTCTAAGATTTATTGCCAATCTAATTGTATGACCATTTTATTTGAGCAGCAGGTTCAAGAGCAGCAGGGTCAAGAGCTAAATGAGAATCCCATTCCCACCTATGTGACAGTGTGGGACAATGTCAGTTTCCATCGAGCTGCTCAGGTAAGGGAATGGTTTAACATCAATGGGCAGTTTATGAACTTGTACCTCCCTCCATCCTCGCCTTTCCTGAATCTGATTGAGGAGTTTTTCTCCTCTTGGAGATGGAAAGTGTATGATAGACAACCCTACACCAGAGTAAACCTGCTGCAAGCCATGGATTTAGCCTGTGGTGATATAGGTGAGGAATCATGTCAGGGCTGGATACGGCACACAAGAGGCTTCTTCCCCCGTTGCCTCAGGAGGGACAATATTGCTTGTGATGTCGACGAAGTGCTCTGGCCTGACCCAGCCCAAAGACAAGAAGAAGCACATTGATCACATGTTTACTCCTTTGATTTTTGTCCCTTTTAGTATTGTATACTGTAGTACAGTGCATTGTAGGCTGTATACTGTACAATGGACAAATTGTATGGCCCTGAACATTGTGCTTTCCATTTATTAACAGTACTGACTGCTCAATAGATTTTGACTGGTTGCGGGTTCATATCAACAAAGAACAAGAATTACAGTATCACAGAGACAAAGGACAAGTTTGTGAGATGCAGGGTACAGTACTGTAAAAATAGGGGTACAAGGAGGAGGAAGAACAAAAAACAAAATTGCAAAGAGCAATTTTTAGCTGACTATGATAGAATATGTTTTCGTTCATCAAAAGACAATGACGGAAAAATATGAATATTTTTTTTAGATTAAACATGTACTTCTCCCTGAGAATTGTATGTTTTGAACAATGTGTTTTCTATTTTTCGGTGTATTGTTTACTGACTGCTTGAGAGTGTATATCATTTTGATTTTGAACACAGGTAAAACTGTTTTGAGGCAAATGTTTCATTTTGCGAGAGGAGTCAGAGGTTATGTAAATAGTGCTTGAAGATGAGGTTTTGTGTTTAATGTTTTCAGGAAATGGAACAAGGTTTCAGAAATTGTGTTTTAGCAATTGAGAAAAACTGTAACAGGTAACTTCAATAAGGGATCAAAGCTTTCACCTGGATTCAGCTGGTCAGTCTGTCTCAAGGGAAGAGCAGATGCTGTTAGTGTTTCGTACACTGTTATTTCTATAGTTCCTTCTCTTTCTTCCAGGGACAGTCTTTAGGTGGCTTAGTGTTTCTCTGTTCTATCTGCTATAGATCTCCTTACTAAACCATTCATCTCTCCTAGGACAGACAGACAGAGACACAGAGAGAGAGAGAGAGAGAGATTTGTATCTGCGACATGATAATAGAGATATTTTATGTGGAAAGGGAAACCTTTCAGCTTCAATACAATATATGGCATTTAGCAGACACTTTTATTTATGCTCCTCAGAGTTTGAATATCAACAGCTAAAAACATTTCTCCCAATTTCATTGGATCCTCTTTTGGTTGCCATTTGCGGAAGTTGTTCAAACTTCAAGACTAGTGTCCATTGATGTAAGAAATTGTTTAACTTTAGGAGACTTGAGAAAATCCTACCTTGAGTCTACTAGAGGGTACTGTCGTCAGTGTAGTAGTGTGTTCCATGTGTTCTGATGTGAGGTCATATGATGGGAAAGTCCATTCAAGTCTATAGTTTCTTTCTCCTGTCTACCCAGGTTCATTCCTCCTGTCAAACTCGGAGGTGATTGTTTTGGCCACACTCTATCCCGGTCTTCTATCCCCCTCACCTGGCATGCCCATTCCCATCTCCGACCTCTGAGACACGGGAAAAGAGACACACATCTGTAGATTCACTCTGGGAGAAACAGGAGAGGGAGGGAAATCCTTGTTATATCCCATTATTATGTATGGATGGAAGAGAGGAAGGGTATGAGAATAGGCCCTCTGTCAGCCATCAGGCCTATCTGTCTCAGACGGAAGGTTAGTCATCTGTTACCTTTGTTTAACCAGGTTTACTCAGAACAGTTACCAAGAAACAGATTGTAAAAGTAAATGTGTTGCCAGCTCTAGACAACCGGTTGGAGCTCAGTTGGTAGGCATAGCACTTGTAATGCCAGGGTAGTGGGTCTGATTCCCACCACCAACCATACAGAAACAATATGCACGCATGACTGGAAGTGGCTTTGGATAAAAGTGTCTGCTAAATGGCATATATTTAAATATTTTAGTATCAACAGGTGTATTCGGATCCTACCTTGGAGGTCTGGAGTACTGATGCTTTTCTGTTCTACCTAATAATTCATTACACCCACCAGGTGTCCCAGGTCTGAAGTAGTCCCGGATTAGAAGGATGGAAACCAGAAGTGTTTGTGCCCTCCAGGACCAGAGTTGGGTAGGCCTGATCTAAAATGAGGTTAAAGCTCCATTAAAAACATGCACACACTGTGGAACTTAAAAGTACAAGCATAAATACGTAAACAGTTCACCACACAAACCAACTAGCCTTCATTGGCATTGCTGATCAGCCATGGGTCGTTAGCGAGGCTGGTGAGAGGAAGCTCAGAAGCGTGGACGACCATATAAGGAAAGCGAACGCAGCCAGGCGCCATAGAAACTCTGCACCACAGCAACGAAGCAGCATTTTCTCAGTTGGCATCTTTCCAAACGCCTGAGGAGAACGTTTCAACCATGACCACACACACACACACACACACACACACACAAACGCACACCGAGAGCATCTATCCAACCACCTCAAGAGTGTTTTAACCACAACCAAACAAACAACCACAGTTTCCCCGACAAGTTTCCCCGACAAACAACCACAGTTTCCCCGTCAACCAACTAAAGTTAGGCTCCAATTAATGTATTCTCCATACTACTGCTCTATATTCCAAGTATAAATCCCCATGTCCCTCACTGGGCTGCATTGGTTCTAGTCTTGGCCTCTGATAGAAGACAGAAGATATGAGGAGTCTGTTTCCCATCTTGGCCATATACTGTTAGAATCTCCACCTGGCACAGCCAGAAGAGGACTGGCCACCCCTCATAGCCTGGTTCCTCTCTAGGTTTCTTCCTAGGTTCTGGTCCTTCTAGAGAGTTTTTCTTAGCCACCGTGCTTCTACATCTACATTGCTTGCTGTTTGGGGTTTTAGGCTGGGTTTCTGTACAGCACTTTGTGACATCGGCTGATGTAAAAGGGGCTTTATAAATACATTTGACTCATTTGATTGAAAAAGATAAGACATGGAGCAGCAGGTGAACAGCACTAGAAGCAGCACAGATTGATCCAGCCAACGCAGAACGAATAGGACAATATCAACATTAAAGTAGCTTTGTCAACCCTCAAAACCACTTTAAAAAAAAATCTAACAATGTGTTGGAATACACTGATCTGCACACAGATAGACTCAGTAGGAATCTGAAAGAAATGTCTAGGTCCGATTGGAGTCTGTCTTTCCCCATCGTGTGTGAGTGTGTGTGTGTGTGTGTGTGTGTGTGTGTGTGTGTGTGTGTGTGTGTGTGTGTGTGTGTGTGTGTGTGTGTGTGTGTGTGTGTGTGTGTGTGTGTGTGTGTGTGCAGTATATGTCATCTTGTCTTGGTGATAATTGAGTTAATGACTATGGCTCTTCCTTACAGGAGGGGGCTGGTTGATTAGCATAATTTGGAATATTTACAGTTGTCTGCCAGCTTGAATATTTTGGGCACACACACACAGGGTTGTACGCTACATTATATATCCTTTCCCTGCAGGCCTGCCTTGGACCAGAGTATAGCAATTACTGTAAATGTTGGAGTAAAGAGAAGAGAAGAGCAAGAAATAAGGAGAGAGAGAGAAAGACAGAAAGAGAGAGAGAGAGAGAAAGAAAGAGAGGAGAGAAAGAAATAAGGGGAGCGAGAGAGAGAGAAGAGAAAGAAATAAGGAGAGAGAGAGAGAAGAGAAAGAAATAAGGAGAGAGAGAGAGAGAGAGAGAGAGAGAGAAGAGAAAGAAATAAGGAGAGAGAGAGAGAAGAGAAAGAAATAAGGAGAGAGAGAGAGAGAACAGGTCACAACTCCTGCAGCTCTGTCGCACGCTGGGTATGTACATAGTCAATGGTAGGCTTCGAGGGGACTCCTATGGTAGGTACACCTATAGCTCATCTCTTGGCAGTAATACTGTAGACTACTTTGTTACTGACCTCAACCCAGAGTCTCTCAGAGCGTTCACAGTCAGCCCACTGACACCCCTATCAGACCACAGCAAAATCACAGTCTACTTAAACAGAGCAACACTCAATCATGAGGCATCAAAGCCAAAGGAACTGAGTAACATTAAGAAATGCTATAGATGGAAGGAATGCAGTTTGGAAACCTACCAAAAAACAATTAGGCAACAACAAATTCAATCCCTTTTAGACAATTTCCTGGGTAAAACGTTCCACTGTAATAGTGAAGGTGTAAACTTGGCAGTAGAAAATCTTAACAGTATATTTGACCTCTCAGCTTCCCTATCAAATCTAAAAATCTCAAATAGAAAATAACAATAATGACAAATGGTTTGATGAAGAATGCAAAAATCTAAGAAAGAAATTGAGAAACCTGTCCAACCAAAAACATAGAGACCCGGAAAAAACCTGAGTCTACGCCTTCACTATGGTGAATCACTAAAACAATACACTACGTAAAAAGAAGGAACAGCATGTCAGAAATCAGCTCAATGTAATTGAAGAATCCATAGACTCTAACCACTTCTGGGAAAATTGGAAAACACTAAACAAACAACAACACGAAGAATTATCTATCCAAAATGGAGATGTATGGGTAAACCACTTCTCCAATCTTTTTGGCTCTATATCAAAGAATAAAGAGCAAAAACATGTACATGATCAAATACAGATCTTAGAATCAACTATTAAAGACTACCAGAAGCCACTGGATTCTCCAATTACATTGAATGAGTTACAGGACAAAATAAAAACCCTCCAACCCAAAAAGGCCTGTGGTGTTGATGGTATCCTCAATGAATTTTTATTTTATTTTTTTATTTTACCTTTATTTAACCAGGTAGGCAAGTTGAGAACAAGTTCTCATTTACAATTGCGACCTGGCCAAGATAAAGCAAAGCAGTTCGACAGATACAACGACACAGAGTTACACATGGAGTAAAACAAACATACAGTCAATAATACAGTATAAACAAGTCTATATACAATGTGAGCAAATGAGGTGAGAAGGGAGGTAAAGGCAAAAAAGGCCATGGTGGCAAAGTAAATACAATATAGCAAGTAAAACACTGGAATGGTAGTTTTGCAATGGAAGAATGCGCAAAGTAGAAATAAAAATAATGGGGTGCAAAGGAGCAAAATAAATAAATAAATTAAATACAGTTGGGAAAGAGGTAGTTGTTTGGGCTAAATTATAGGTGGGCTATGTACAGGTGCAGTAATCTGTGAGCTGCTCTGACAGTTGGTGCTTAAAGCTAGTGAGGGAGATAAGTGTTTCCAGTTTCAGAGATTTTTGTAGTTCGTTCCAGTCATTGGCAGCAGAGAACTGGAAGGAGAGGCGGCCAAAGAAAGAATTGGTTTTGGGGGTGACTAGAGAGATATACCTGCTGGAGCGTGTGCTACAGGTGGGAGATGCTATGGTGACCAGCGAGCTGAGATAAGGGGGGACTTTACCTAGCAGGGTCTTGTAGATGACATGGAGCCAGTGGGTTTGGCGACGAGTATGAAGCGAGGGCCAGCCAACGAGAGCATACAGGTCGCAATGGTGGGTAGTATATGGGGCTTTGGTGACAAAACGGATTGCACTGTGATAGACTGCATCCAATTTGTTGAGTAGGGTATTGGAGGCTATTTTGTAAATGACATCGCCAAAGTCGAGGATTGGTAGGATGGTCAGTTTTACAAGGGTATGTTTGGCAGCATGAGTGAAGGATGCTTTGTTGCGAAATAGGAAGCCAATTCTAGATTTAACTTTGGATTGGAGATGTTTGATATGGGTCTGGAAGGAGAGTTTACAGTCTAACCAGACACCTAAGTATTTGTAGTTGTCCACGTATTCTAAGTCAGAGCCGTCCAGAGTAGTGATGTTGGACAGGCGGGTAGGTGCAGGTAGCGATCGGTTGAAGAGCATGCATTTAGTTTTACTTGTATTTAAGAGCAATTGGAGGCCACGGAAGGAGAGTTGTATGGCATTGAAGCTTGCCTGGAGGGTTGTTAACACAGTGTCCAAAGAAGGGCCGGAAGTATAGAGAATGGTGTCGTCTGCGTAGATGTGGATCAGAGACTCACCAGCAGCAAGAGCGACCTCATTGATGTATACAGACAAGAGAGTCGGTCCAAGAATTGAACCCTGTGGCACCCCCATAGAGACTGCCAGAGGTCCGGACAGCAGACCCTCCGATTTGACACACTGAACTCTATCAGAGAAGTAGTTGGTGAACCAGGCGAGGCAATCATTTGAGAAACCAAGGCTGTCGAGTCTGCCGATGAGGATGTGGTGATTGACAGAGTCGAAAGCCTTGGCCAGATCAATGAATACGGCTGCACAGTAATGTTTCTTATCGATGGCGGTTAAGATATCGTTTAGGACCTTGAGCGTGGCTGAGGTGCACCCATGACCAGCTCTGAAACCAGATTGCATAGCAGAGAAGGTATGGTGAGATTCGAAATGGTCGGTAATCTGTTTGTTGACTTGGCTTTCGAAGACCTTAGAAAGGCATGGTAGGATAGATATAGGTCTGTAGCAGTTTGGGTCAAGAGTGTCCCCCTTTGAAAGAGGGGGATGACCGCGGCTGCTTTCCAATCTTTGGGAATCTCAGACGACACGAAAGAGAGGTTGAACAGGCTAGTAATAGGGGTGGCAACAATTTCGGCAGATAATTTTAGAAAGAAAGGGTCCAGATTGTCTAGCCCGGCTGATTTGTAGGGGTCCAGATTTTGCAGCTCTTTCAGAACATCAGCTGAATGGATTTGGGAGAAGGAGAAATGGGGAAGGCTTGGGCGAGTTGCTGTTGGGGGTGCAGTGCTGTTGACCGGGGTAGGAGTAGCCAGGTGGAAAGCATGGCCAGCCGTAGAAAAATGCTTATTGAAATTCTCAATTATGGTGGATTTATCAGTGGTGACAGTGTTTCCTAAATTCAGTGCAGTGGGCAGCTGGGAGGAGGTGTTCTTATTCTCCATGGACTTTACAGTGTCCCAGAACATTTTTTGAGTTAGTGTTGCAGGAAGCAAATTTCTGCTTGAAAAAGCTAGCCTTGGCTTTTCTAACTGCCTGTGTATAATGGTTTCTAGCTTCCCTGAACAGCTGCATATCACGGGGGCTGTTCGATGCTAATGCAGAACGCCATAGGATGTTTTTGTGTTGGTTAAGGGCAGTCAGGTCTGGGGAGAACCAAGGGCTATATCTGTTCCTGGTTCTAAATTTCTTGAATGGGGCATGTTTATTTAAGATGGTTAGGAAGGCATTTAAAAAAAATATCCAGGCATCCTCTACTGACGGGATGAGATCAATATCCTTCCAGGATACCCCGGCCAGGTCGATTAGAAAGGCCTGCTCGCAGAAGTGTTTCAGGGAGCGTTTTACAGTGATGAGTGGAGGTCGTTTGACCGCTGACCCATTACAGATGCAGGAAATGAGGCAGTGATCGCTGAGATCTTGGTTGGAGACAGCAGAGGTGTATTTAGAGGGGAAGTTGGTTAGGATGATATCTATGAGGGTACCCGTGTTTAAGGCTTTGGGAAGGTACCTGGTAGGTTCATTGATAATTTGTGTGAGATTGAGGGCATCAAGTTTAGATTGTAGGATGGCTGGGGTGTTAAGCATGTTCCAGTTTAGGTCGCCTAGCAGCACGAACTCTGAAGACAGATGGGGGGCAATCAGTTCACATATGGTGTCCAGAGCACAGCTGGGGGCAGAGGGTGGTCTATAGCAGGCGACAACGGTGAGAGACTTGTTTTTAGAGAGGTGGATTTTTAAAAGTAGAAGTTCAAATTGTTTGGGTACAGACCTGGATAGTAGGACAGAACTCTGCAGGCTATCTTTGCAGTAGATTGCAACACCGCCCCCTTTGGCAGTTCTATCTTGTCTGAAAATGTTGTAGTTTGGAATTAAAATTTCTGAATTTTTGGTGGTCTTCCTAAGCCAGGATTCAGACACAGCTAGAACATCCGGGTTGGCAGAGTGTGCTAAAGCAGTGAATATAACAAACTTAGGGAGGAGGCTTCTAATGTTAACATGCATGAAACCAAGGCTATTCCGGTTACAGAAGTTGTCAAAAGAGAGTGCCTGGGGAATAGGAGTGGGGCTAGGCACTGCAGGGCCTGGATTCACCTCTACATCGCCAGAGGAACATAGGAGGAGTAGAATAAGGGTACGGCTAAAAGCTATGAGAATTGGTCGTCTAGAACGTCTGGAACATAGAGTAAAAGGAGGTTTCTGGGGGCGGTAAAATAGCATCAAGGTATAATGTACAGACAAAGGTATGGTAGTATGTGAATACAGTGGGGGTAAACCTAGGTATTGAGTGATGAAGAGAGAGATATTGTCTCTAGAAACATCATTGAAACCAGGAGATGTCATTGCATGTGTGGGTGGTGGAACTAATAGGTTGGATAAGGTATAGTGAGCAGGACTAGAGGCTCTACAGTGAAATAAGCCAATAAACACTAACCAGAACAGCAATGGACAAGACATATTGACATTAAGGAGAGGCATGCTTAGTCGAGTGATCAAAAGAGTTCAGTGAGTGGAGAGGTTGGTTGGGGGTCACGGCGATTTAGACAGCTAGCCAGGCCATCGGTAGCAAGCTAGCATAGGATGGAGGTCTGTTGTTAGCCACCTCTTGCGTTCCGTCAGTAGATTAGTGGGGTTCCGTGTGGTAGAGGGGATTAATCCAAATCACACAACAACAACAAAAATAAAAACAATAGATATAGTTATAGAGGCCCAAGAAGAAAACATAATAATAATAATAAAAATAAATAAATTGTCCGATTGTCTATTCAGATAGCAGCTGGTAAGACAGCTAACGGTTAGCAGGCCGCAGATGGGCGTTCAGGTAACGTCGCGACGGAGGAGCCAGCCGGATCTCCTTCGGGTAGATAACGTCGGCAGTCCAGTTGTGAAGGCCCGGTGGGGCTCCACGTAGGCAGTAAAATGGGTCCGGATAGGTGACTGCAGCCCAGGAGTGATTGATGGAACTCAGGAGTGATTGACGGAGCTGGCTAGCTCCGGAATAATTGATGTTTGCTCCGGAATCGACGAAGGCCGATAGTCACACGGATAGCAGCTAGCTAGCTGTGAGATCCGGGTATGAATGTCCAGAGAGCAGTCGAAATCCAGGGACATGGAGAGAAAAATTGGTCCGGTATGTTCCGTTCCGAGCCGCGCTGCGCCGTACAGAACTGCCGATAGATTTTCGAGCTAAAGGATAGCTGATGACCACAAACCGTGGTTAGCTGAATACTAACGATTTGCCAGTAAAGAAGCGAACTAGCTTCTGATTAGCTTCTGGATTAGCTTCTGGCTAGTTTCAGGCTAGCTTCTTGGAGTTTCTGGCTAACTTCTTGGAGGATTACAGATTTGAGGTAAATAATACTTTTTTATAAATATAAATTGGTGAGGCGGGTTGCAGGAGAGTGTTTTGAAGATGAGTTGATGGAAAATAAAAATAAAATGTATGTGAAAAAAGTTGTAAATATATATATATACAGGACACGACAAGACGAGGACAAAGACGTCTGAACTGCTATGCCACCTTGGAGATGTCAAATATACAGACAACAAATTCCAATCGGCTATACTAAAACTCTTTAACATCATCCTTAGCTCTGGCATCTTCCCCAATATTTGGAACCAAGGATGATCACCCCAATCCACAAAAGTGGAGACAAATTTGACCCCAATAACTACCGTGGAATATGCGTCAACAGAAACCTTGGGAAAATCCTCTGCATTATCATTAACAGCAGACTCGTACATTTCCTCAATGAAAACAATGTACTGAGCAAATGTCAAATTGGCTTTTTACCAAATTACCGTACAACAGACCATGTATACATCCTGCACACCCTAATTGGCAACCAAACAAACCAAAACAAAGGCAAAGTCTTCTCATGCTTTGTTGATTTCAAAAAAGCCTTCGACTCAATTTGGCATAAGGGTCTGCTATACAAACTGATGGAAAGTGGTGTTGGGGGTAAAACATACGACATTATAAAATCAATGTACACAAACAACAAGTGTGCGGTTAAAATTGGCAAAAAACACACAAATTTCTTCACACAGGGTCGTGGGGTGAGACAGGGATGCAGCTTAAGCCCCACCCTCTTCAACATATATATTAAAGAATTGGCGCGGGCACTAGAAAAGTCTGCAGCACCCGGCCTCACCCTACTAGAATCCGAAGTCAAATGTCTGCTGTTTGCTGATGATCTGGTGCTTCTGTCACCAACCAAGGAGGGCCTACAGCAGCACCTAGATCTTATGCACAGATTCTGTCAGACCTGGGCCCTGACAGTAAATCTCAGTAAGACCAAAATAATGGTGTTCCAAAAAAGGTCCAATCACCAGGACCTCAAATACAAATTCCATCTAGACACTGTTGCCCTAGAGCACACAAAAAACTATACATACCTTGGCCTAAACATCAGCGCCACAGGTAACTTCCACAAAGCTGTGAACGATCTGAGAGACAAGGCAAGAAGGGCATTCTATGCCATCAAAAGGAACATACATTTCAACATACCAATTGGGATTTGGCTAAAAATACTTGAATCAGTCATAGAGCCCATTGCCCTCTATGGTTGTGAGGTCTGGGGTCCGCTCACCAACCAAGACTTCACAAAATGGGACAAACACCAAATTGAGACTCTGCACGCAGAATTCTGCAAGAATATCCTCCGTGTACAACGTAGAACACCAAATAATGCATTCAGAGCAGAATTAGGCCGATACCAACTAATTATTAAAATCCAGAAAAGAGACGTTAAATTCTATAACCATCTAAAAGGAAGCGATTCCCAAACCTTCCATAACAAAGCCATCACCTACAGAGAGATGAACCTGGAGAAGAGTCCCCTAAGCAAGCTGGTCCTGGGGCTCTGTTCACAAACACAAACACACCCTACAGAGCCCCAGGACATCAGCACAATTAGACCCAACCAAATCATGAGAAAACAAAAAGATAATTACTTGACACATTGGAAAGAATTAACAAAAAAACAGAGCAAACTAGAATGCTATTTGGCCCTACACAGAAAGTACACAGCGGCAGAATACCTGACCACTGTGACTGACCCAAAATTAAGGAAAGCTTTGACTATGTACAGACTCAGTGAGCATAGCCTTGCTATTGAGAAAGGCAGCCGTAGGCAGACATGGCTCTCAAGAGAAGACAGGCTATGTGCTCACTGCCCACAAAATGAGGTGGAAACTGAGCTGCACTTCCTAACCTCCTGCCCAATGTATGACCATATTAGAGAGACATATTTCCCTCAGATTACACAGATCCACAAAGAATTCGAAAACAAATCCAATTTTGATAAACTCCCATATCTACTGGGTGAAATTCCACAGTGTGCCATCACAGCAGCAAGATTTGTGACCTGTTGCCACAAGAAAAGGGCAACCAGTGAAGAACAAACACCATTGTAAACCCATATTTATGCTAATTTATTTTCCCTTGTATACCTTAACCATTTGTACATTGTTAAAACACTGTATATATATCATATGACATTTGTAATGTCTTTATTGTTTTGAAACTTCTGTATGTGTAATGTTTACTGTTAATTTTTATTGTTTATTTCACTTTATATATTCACTTTATATATTATCTACCTCACTTGCTTTGGCAATGTTAACACATGTTTCCCATGCCAATAAAGCCCTTGAATTGAATTGAATTGAATTGAGAGAGAAGAGAAAGAAATAAGGAGAGAGAGAGAGAGAGAGAGAGAGAGAGAAGAGAAAGAAATAAGGAGAGAGAGAGAGAGAGAGAACAGCAAGAAATAAGGAGAGAGAGAGAGAGAGAGAGAGTGGGTGTAGGTAGCTTGGCTGTCACAGCTAGAAACCAGTTCTATTATACATCCCTCTACCCACCCCCAATTCTCACAAATAAACACACACACACACATGCCACATGCCACATGCGCAGACAACCCTACATCCCTGAAACACCCCACCATTCCCTCCCTTCCCTCCTATTCTCCTCCACACTAGTTCTTCAGTCTAGTAACACTGGACTATATGCTGCATTCCATTTCAGCAGAGTAAGATCATGGATGGGGGTTGGCTTATTGTTTGGCTCTTTTAACAGTATGTCACACACACAGACACACTAGTGATGCTGGGATTGAATCATAACCGGCAGTCCCCACGGTTATATCCGGGGTTAGGTTCAGTGTGTGGATGAAGGGAGGGTAGGTGGCAGGCATGTTGAATAAAGAGAAAACATAAATATATTATTCTGGTGCAATTCATATCTATACACTATATTGAGGTTGTTGTTTTTCTCTAACGTCGATCTACTGAGGCAAAAAGAACAATGTCAGAGTTTATTTCAATGAGAGAAAAGCTGCGAAATGGAGAGTTGAAAATATAGAAAAGGGAGGGCCAGAAAAGTCATGTTTGGGAAAGATATGTGATGATTGTGAGGCGCTATACTAATTCCACCGTCAAAAGACAGGGACGTCAAGGGAACTTCACTGTTCAGATGGGTTAAATGGAATAGTAACTGCAATTTGGACACTGACTGTACGTCTATAACCTTTCACATAGCCTAATATAATATTAAATGAATTAAGCATTTCTTGCAGTAAAATTATACACCAAATGTACATTTTTACTCGGGAACAGGAGTGGAGAGATATTATTTCTTTCTTTCAGAGAATGAAGATGGGACCGTCTTTAAAAGTGCTATCTTTATCAGCATCATAAAAGCTGATAGTATTTGAACCACAGAAAATATACATCCAAGCCGAATTGAAGTCATATCAGAAACCCCTTAAAACCGGTCTAACTGATGTAATTTGGACATTTTGCATGGAAAAGCGTTCCCGTTTTTGTTTTGTTTTTGTTATTGCAGTTTCTCCCCAGTCCCTAAACATCTGTGCTGCATTGGAGAAGCAAAGATGAAATAGAAAACTGTATTGATGTCACATACTGTATAGGCCTAATCGGGCGGTTGCGGATAGGTTATTAGATATTCCGGGCGGGTGCAGGTCTGTGTTAATGTCAAAACAAAAATCCTACTAAAATATTAATCAAAGACCTATTTTTTTGTGTCATTTGACAAGAATATAATTGACTAAATAGACCCAGAAAAAATGATAACTAAACTAACAAAAAACAGAAGAGACTAAATTATCTCGGTGACTAAAATCTGACTACTAAGTGGACTGGACAAGTTTTTGGAGAGATTGAGAGCTTTAAAGTGATCAGCACAATTAATATTAGCAGCACAGATGCACAGCGCAGTTTTGTTCAGCAGTGGGAAGGACGTGCCATATCCTGCACACAGCTCACATCAGCTGGTGAGCTGTGTTTCTTAACCTTGCCTGGTTAAGAAACACAAGCTGCTTTACGAAATGAATGAACGAAATTAACAAAATTAATGAACAATAGTAAAAAAACAGTCTAGCTCCCTTGAGTATAGAAAAGTAGGCTTTGTAGTCTCGGTCAGCCCTCCCACTTTCCCCACGGAATTTCATAGCCAGGTTCTGTAGCCAATAAGCAAAAGATGCAAAAGTACCTTTAAAAAAAGATTTTCATGCCTTTGAACGGGGTATGGCAGTAAGTGCCAGGTGCACTGGTTTGTGTCAAGAACTGCAACGCTGCTGGGTTTTTCACGCTCAACAGTTTCCCGTGTGTATCAACAATGGTCCACCACCCAAAGGACATTCAGCCAACTTGACACAACTGTGGGAAGCATTTCAAATCCTTGTAGAGTCCATGCCTATAGGTTAATGAGCCAATACAAATGTGATGTGACTAAAATTAAAGGGCATTTGGTTTACTAAAATAGGCCACTGTTTTCGTCATTTGGACAATAACTAGACTAAATCATTATTCAAATAACAACAATGTGACTTAGTCATTTTGACAAATAAAGCATTAAGTCTAAGACTAGACTAAATGTTTCAAAAAAGAGTGCCAAAATGACCACTGGTGAGGGTAAACAAACAGCTGACCAGTGCACCCCCCGATGGTAAGCCAGGTCTATTAAACTAATGTCTTCCTCCATCTGTGGGTTCTCTATCTATCTGTGTCTCTGCCTACACAATGGTACTGTAGTCAGTACACTAATCTGTCGCTAAGATAATTAGCATAAGACCCCTGGTACTGTCTGGGTGGGATGACTAGCGTCACACACACACACACACAGAGAAAGAGAGAGAGGTGTCATGCCCATAGTGGGAACGTGCCCCTCAGATTTGTTCTGTTTCAAGAATATATATTTATATATATTTTTTTCTCTGTAATAATACAATTTAATGAAGTTGTCTTTAGCTAGCCCAGATAGGTTCCCAACCTCATAACTAGCTACCAGGAAGCCATTTTAGGCTATCAATCAAGTTAGAGTAGCTAGCTTGTCTAACTATCTCAAGCTGGGAGTACATTATATACAATTTTGGCCATGATTTAGTTGTCCAGAACAAGTTTTGAGATTGGAGACAGAATCCCAATGTCGTTGCCTTACCCTCCCCCCTGTTGCCCTCAGAACAGCTTCAATTCATCAGAGCATGGAATCTACACAGTGTCGAAAGCATTCCACAGGGATGCTGGCCCATGTTGACAATCAATGCTTCCCACAGTTGTGTCAAGTTGGCTGGATGTTCTTTTGAGTGGTGGACCATTCTTGATACACATGAGAAACTGTTGAGCATGAAAAACACAGCAGCATTGCAGTTCTTGGCACAAACTGGTGCCACCTACTACCATACCCTGTTCAAAGGCACTAAAATCCTGTGTCTTGACCATTCACCCTCTGAATGGAATACATACACAATCCATGTCTCAATTGTCTCAAGGCTTAAAAACCTTTAACCTGTCTCTTCCTCTTCATTTACACTGACTGAAGTGGATGAACCAAGCGGTATCAATAAGGGATCATAGCTTTTACCTGGATTCACCTGGTCCGTCTATAACATGGAAAAAACAGGTGTCCTTAATGTTTTGTACACTCAGTGTAGTTTCTTTAAAAAAGGAGCCATCAGTCCGGAAGATACAGACAAGAGGCCTAGATATGCAGAAAAAATGTTTTTTAGGGGCTCCTGAGTGGCGCAGCAGTCTGCATCTCAGTGCAAGAGGCGTCACTACAGTCCCTGGTTTGATTCCAGGCTGTATCCCATCCAGCCGTGATTGGGAGTCCCATAGGGCGGCGCACGTTTGGCTGGTGTAGGCTGTCATTGTACATAAGAATTTGTTCTTAACTGACTTGCCTAGTTAGATTGCAGGAAAAATCTGTCTCAGATGTTGGGGGGAATGACGCCCCTGCACACAAAGCACACTATACTGTTCATGTGTGAAATAAGAAAGGGAGAGTAGTAGAGAGAAGACAGGATACAGAGGAGAGGGAGAAGACAGGAGAGGGAGAGTAGGAGAGAGAAGACAGGATACAGAGGAGAGGGAGAAGACAGGATACAGAGGAGAGGGAGAAGACAGGAGAGGGAGAGTAGGAGAGAGAAGACAGGATACAGAGGAGAGGGAGAAGACAGGAGAGGGAGAGTAGGAGAGAGAAGACAGGATACAGAAGAGAGGGAGAAGACAGGAGAGGGAGAGTAGGAGAGAGAAGACAGGATACAGAGGAGAGGGAGAAGACAGGAGAGGGAGAGTAGGAGAGAGAAAACAGGATACAGAGGAGAGGGAGAATACAGGAGAGGGAGAGTAGGAGAGAGAAGACAGGATACAGAGGAGAGGGAGAAGACAGGAGAGGGAGAGTAGGAGAGAGAAGACAGGATACAGAGGAGAGGGAGAGTAGGAGAGAGAAGACAGGATGGAGAGGAGAAGGGAGAAGATGTGAGACAGAGGAGAGGGAGTGTAGAAGACAAGAGACAGAGGAGAGGGAGGGTAGGAAAGATGAGGGGGAGTAGAAGAGAGGGAGAGTAGGAGGGAGAGAGAAGAGTGATATGATAGGAAGAACATAATGATAGAAGAGAAAAGGAAAAAGAAGAGATGGGAGGATAAGAAGATATAAAAGGAGGGAAGATGGTTGGTAGATCATTAATTACAATTTAACTGCCAAATTCAGCCCTCCCCGTTCACAGCAGTGTGTTGTGGGTAACAGAGCAATGATACGCTACGGCTCTAATTATCTCATTACTGGAGAGAACTGACACACACACAGAGGAGCTAGAGATATTGACAAAGAGAGATAGCAAAAGGAAGAGAGGTAGAAAGATAGAAGAGGTATGTTGTCCATGGGTGTGTGTGTGTGCGTGTGTGCGTGCGTGTGTGCGTGCGAGAGAGAGAAATGGTTCCCAAACCAGAGGGAGGTGATGCAGCATAACAATAAGGCATGCTGAGGGGAAGTTCATGGGGAAGCAATGAAACGTTACATGGCGAGATATAATCTGTCCCTGATTATTGCACCACTGCAGAGAGATGCATCACTCAGACACACACACACCAAATAAGGCTCTCTGCAACTGTGAGTGGAATGTTAATGGCCCATTTTACAGCCGTACCCCACTAGCCACTCATCCAAGCCTTCTACCACTAGCCAGACCTGGGAGGTAACACCAGATCCACTACAGCATTATTTGTCCAAGTCCCCAGGACATCAGGAGATACCTTCAACACTGGCCTCTAGGGGCAACGATGAGTGCTATTACCATCAAGTAGGCTTGAACTCTGGCTCCGAGGAGCGTTGGTTTAATCCCAGTGCGGTTTTAACCCTATCCCAGAACTTAACCCTGACCTTGAACAAGACAGACTTAATACCTAAGCTTAACTGTTCAAACTAAACTTACTCCCCTCCTCCCTTGTCCTCCCCTCATGCCCCCTCCCTCCTGTCCATTTATTAATCTACTCTTGCCATTACAGCAGGAGAGACACAGAGAAAAGGCAAAAGAGAGGGGGGGAGAGAGGAAAAGAGAGGAAAAGGGAGAGAGAGAGATAGATGGGTAGAGAGACAGAGAGAGAGAGAGAGAGAGAGAGAAAGAGAGAGAGAGAAAGAATATGAGAGTGAGAGAAAGTTGGGGAGAGAGACCGAGAGAGAGAGAGAGAGAGAGAGAGAGAGAGAGAGAGAGAGAGAGAGAGAGTATGAGAGTGAGAGAAAGATAGGGAGAGAGACAGAGAGAGAGAGAGAGAGAGAGAGGGAGAGAGTATGAGAGTGAGAGAAAGATAGGGAGAGAGACCGAGAGAGAGAGAGAGAGAGAGAGAGAGAGAGAGAGAGAGAGAGAGAGAGAGAGAGAGAGAGAGAGAGAGAGAGTGAGAGAGAGAGATGGGGAGAGAGAGATGGTAGTGAGAGAGAGATGGGTAGAGAAATGGTTAGAGAGAGAGATGGGTAGAGAGAGATGGTAGAGAGAGATGGACAGAGAGATGGTAGAGAGAGATGTGAGAGAGATGGGTAGAGAGATGGTGAGAGAGATGGGCAGAGAGATGGTAGAGAGAGTGAGAGAGATGGGTAGAGAGATGGTAGAGAGAGTGAGAGAGATGGGTAGAGAGATGGGTAGAGAGAGTGAGAGAGATGGGTAGAGAGATGGTAGAGAGAGTGAGAGAGATGGGTAGAGAGAGCGAGAGGAAGATGGGTAGAGAGAGCGAGAGGAAGATGGGTAGAGAGAGAGAGAGAGAGAGAGAGAGAAAGATAGAGAGAGAGAGAAAGATAGAGAGAGAAAGTTGGGGAGAGAGAGAGAGAGTGAGAGAAAGATGGGGAGAGAGAGAGATGGGTAGAGAGAGAGATGGGCAGAGAGATGGCAGAAAGAGTGAGAGAGATGGGTAGAGAGAGAGAAGAAGATGGGTAGAGAGAGAGAGAGAGAGAGAGAGAATATGAGAGTGAGAGAAAGATGGGGAGAGAGAGATGGGTAGAGAGAGATGGGTAGAGAAATGGTTAGAGAGAGAGATGGGTAGAGAGAGAGATGGGTGGAGAGAGATGGGTAGAGAGGTGGGTAGAGATGGGTAGAGAGAGATGGGCAGAGAGATGGTAGAAAGAGTGAGAGAGATGGGTAGAGAGAGAGAGGAAGATGGGTAGAGAGAGAGAGAGGAAGATGGGAGAGAGAGAGAGAGAGAGAGAGAGAGAGAGAGAGAGAGAGAGAGAGAATATGAGAGTGAGAGAAAGAGATAGAAAGTGGGCTAATACATGAGGCCACAGTGCCCCCTCTCTGTGGTATAGAGAATGTCAGGCTGCATTACAATACGGGCACAGGATAAAGCTGTGTGAACACTATACATACACACTATATATACAGCAGTATGTGGACAGCCTTTCAAATGAGGGGATTCATTTATTTCAGCCACACCCATTGCTGACAGGTGTATAAAATCGAGCACACTGCCATGCAATCTCCATAGACAAACATAGGCAGTAGAATGGCCTTACTGAAGAGCTCAGTGACTTTCAACGTGGCACCGTCATAGGATGCCACCTTTCCAACATGTCAGTTAGTTACATTTCTGCCATGCTAGAGTTGTCTCGGTCAACTGTAGGTCGGGAGCTTCATGAAATGGGTTTCCATGGCTGATCAGCCACACACAAGCCTAAGATTACCATTGCCAATGCCAAGCAAGCTTGCTGCCATTGGTAATCCAACGTACAAATCTGGGTTTGGTGGATGCCAGGAGAACGCTAACTGCCCGAATGCATAGGGCCAACTGTAAAGTTAGGAGGAATGATGGTCTGGGGCTTTGTTTCACTGTTCGGGCTAGGCCCCTTAGTTCCAGTGAAGCGAAACCTTAACTCTACAGCATACAATTACATTCTTGACGAGTCTGTGCTTTCAACTTTGTGGCAACAGTTTGGTGAAGGCCCTTTCCTGTTTCAGCATGACAATGCCCCCGTGCACAAAATGAGGTCCATACAGAAATGGTTTGTCGAGATCGGTGTAGAAGAACTTGACTGGCCTGCACAGAGTCCTGACCTCAGCCCCATCGAACACATTTGGGATGAATTAGAATGCTGCGAGCCAGGCCTAATCGCCCAATATCAGTGCTCGACCTCACTAATGCTCTTGTGGCTGAATGGAGTCAAGTCCCTGCAGCAATGCTCCAACATTTAGTAGAAAGCCTTCCCAGAAGGCTGTTGTAGCAGTAAAGGAGGGGATCAACTTCATATTAATGCCCATGATTTTAGAATGAGATGTGCAAAACTGTCATCAAGGCAAAGGGTGGCAACTTTGAAGAATCTCCAATATAACATATATTTTGATTATTTTAACACTTTTTTGGTTACTACTTGATTCCATATGTCTTATTTCATAGATTTGATGTCTTCACTATTATTCTACAATGTAGAAAATAGTTTTTTTTTTAAAGAAAAACCCTTGAATGAGTAGGTGTCCAAACTTTTGACTGGTACTGTATATATTTTGCTTTCTCACTGTGTGTCAGAGTATGTATCTGTGTCTTCCCCAGGACCCGTGTTTCACCATGAACAAGACAGGTCGAGGGAGACAATGCTTGCGAATGGATTTAGAATTTTGGAATTTTGATAAGTGTTAGTTGGGACATCGAGTGCGCATCGTCTCTCAATGCTCATTTGGGTCAAAACACTTGCAGACTAGTGTAATCACTATCGAACACAACAGCAAGTAGCCCCTGGATAAATAGAATCACCATATTCTGCATTGTGAATTCACGTGACGTTTTTAGAATTGTTCTTATCGTTTTAACAGAAAAACAGAATGAAAGGGCTTTTTAAATGTTAAGAACAACTTTCCATTTGTCACATCCCTATTTCAGACAATCTATGCAAGTGACGTCATGCCTACACTGTGTTGTTGAGTGGGAGTGATGAGTGTGTTGATGTAATGGAGAGACGGGGTATTATGGTGTGGACGCCATTGTCTCAGATCAGATAGCGCGACAACTGTGTGTCACGTTAGAATGACACCATCTGATGTAAGACAATGTTGTGGGCCATGGCTCTTCACTCCTCCATCTTGTCTTACATCAATGTGACAACACATCTTTCTGTGTACGTCTGTCTGCCTTTCTCTCTGTCTCTCTCTCTCTCTCTCTCCCACTCTCCCACTAACCCACCCTCCCCCTTCCCCTTTCTCTGTCCATGAATTCTGAACTAAAGTTAGACTGCTTTGCATTATGTAGATGTGGAGTACCACAGAAGTACCACAGAGCCTCTTTGTCGCTCTCTGACACACCAGTCATGCAGACTGTGTTTGCTATTAAAAAAGTGATGGTTATCAGAATAGTAGAGCAAAGAGTTATGAGATATTAGAATCCTCTTCTTTTAACCTGTATATTATGAACCTAGCCTAGCGTTAGCTTCAGCTACACGGTGACATCATAATGTGTTCATGTTATATTCAGCTACTATCCCGTTAAGTTTCCCTCCCTATACCGAAATGCTACCTAGGACCTGGGATCAAATGAAAGGAGGCCAGGGAGCCAACTTGCGGTCTGGGGGCCAGCGCTGGTCCCTAGGATGATGCTGAGCGGTCCCTCAGCTGGTCATCTGATTGACACTGATAGTTAAATTTAAACCAAAGAGGAAGGACCTAAGCTGTTCCTGGCACTGAAACACCGTGCTGGTCCCTGAGAATTATAGTGTTATTCCATGGAGCTGAAACAGTGTAGTATTCCATCTGTCACCTATCATTCCCAGGTGCTGTTTTCTTCCACTGTCAGCTCCACGTTCCCATAATGGGATTGTCAGGAATACTGCCCTAGAGAGGGATGGTGTGTGTGTGCGTGCACAAGTTTGTGTGTGTCTCTACCAGTATATCATTTTGGTGGTCTGCTGTATGGCCATTGACGTCTGTGACCCCAGGGGTAATATGTGATTGTTTTTACTTTGTCGGCACTGGCCCTCCCTCTGGCAGCCATATAGGTACACGCACAGGCACAACACACACACAATATTATTCCTGAATGACCAAAGGTCATATTTAGCCTGGGGGAAGAGAGAGATGAAAGGAGGAAAAGTGAAAGAGGAAGTGAGTTATGATGAGGAGTGTCTCAGACCTGATGCCAACATATGTCACACAGCTGGTCAGAAGGGAAAAGGCCAAATTGCCAGACACCACACACTAGTCTAGGTGGTCTCTCGCTCCTTTTTCTCTCACTCTCCATCCTTCTATTTCTCCTGGGGAAGGTGGATACAGACCTGCCCTTTTCATAGTGTCCCTCTGTCTGTCGCTTTCTCTCTCTCTCTCCTTCTTCCCTCTCTCCATCCATCACTCACTCACCATCCCTCTATTTCTCCTGGGGAAGGTGGATACAGACCTGCCCTTTTCATAGTGTCCCTCTGTCTGTCGCTTTCTCTCTCTCTCTCCTCCTTCCCTCTCTCCATCCATCACTCACTCACCATCCCTCTATTTCTCCTGGGGAAGGTGGATACAGACCTGCCCTTTTCATAGTGTCCCTCTGTCTCTCGCTCCTTTCTCTCTCTCTCTCCATCCATCACTCACTCACCATTCCCATGTGTGAGGTATCAGTTATTGGCCAAAACAAAAATACATCTGAGTTGTACTTTTGGTTAGTCAGCACCCCTTTTCATAGAGAACGTTACTCAGTTGTTCTTCAGAAACTAAAAGAAACTAAAAAAAAGATGAAATATTCAAACCGAAGTTTCAAGTTTGAAGTTTTAATGTCACATGCACAAGTACTGTGAAATGCCTTTCTTGCAAACTGTAAACACAACAATGCAGAAATCAATTGCAATGTAATACTTAAAAAGAACATAAGGTAGAACAAAAATTCACACGTAACAAAAAGTAAGTAAGCATACTATATATATATATATATATATAGGGTCAGTCAGTACCAGATTTACAACTTGAGGGATACTGGAGTGACAGATATTTACATTTCAGTAATTTAGCAGAAGCTCTTATCCAGAGCAACTTACAGAGTGAGTACATACATTTTCTTACTGCTTCCCTGTAGGAATCAAACCCTACCCCTGTAGGAATCAAACCCACAACCCTGTAGGAATCAAACCTACCCCTGTAGGAATCAAACCCTAACCCTGTAGGAATCAAACCTACCCCTGTAGGAATCAAACCCTAACCCTGTAGGAATCAAACCTACCCCTGTAGGAATCAAACCTACCCCTGTAGGAATCAAACCCTAACCCTGTAGAAATCAAACCCACAACCCTGTAGGAATCAAACCCTAACCCTGTAGGAATCAAACCCCAACCCTGTAGAAATCAAACCCTAACCCTGTAGGAATCAAACCCACAACCCTGTAGGAATCAAACCCTACCCCTGTAGGAATCAAACCCTAACCCTGTAGGAATCAAACCCTAACCCTGTAGGAATCAAACCCTAACCCTGTAGGAATCAAACCCTAACCCTGTAGGAATCAAACCCTAACCCTGTAGGAATCAAACCCTAACCCTGTAGGAATCAAACCAACCCTGTAGGAATCAAACCCTAACCCTGTAGGAATCAAACCCTAACCCTGTAGGAATCAAACCCCTAACCCTGTAGGAATCAAACCCTAACCCTGTAGAAATCAAACCCACAACCCTGTAGGAATCAAACCACAACCCTGTAGGAATCAAACCTACCCCTGTAGGAATTAAACCCTAACCCTGTAGGAATCAAACCCACAACCCTGTAGGAATCAAACCCTAACCCTGTAGGAATCAAACCTTGGCATTGCAAGCTCCATACTCTACCACCTGAGCTCCATGCTCTACCACCTGAGCTCCATGCTCTACCACCTGAGCTCCATACTCTACCACCTGAGCTCTATACTCTACCACCTGAGCTCCATGCTCTACTACCTGAGCTCCATGCTCTACCACCTGAGCTCCATGCTCTACCACCTGAGCTCCATGCTCTACCACCTGAGCTCCATGCTCAAACCACCTGAGCTCCATGCTCTACCACCTGCGCTCCATACTCTACCACATGAGCTCCATGCTCTACCACCTGAGCTCCATGCTCTACAACCTGAGCTCCATGCTCTACCACCTGAGCTCCATGCTCTACCACCTGAGCTCCATGCTCTACCACCTGAGCCCCATACTCTACCACATGAGCTCCATGCTCTACTACCTGAGCTCCATGCTCTACCACCTGAGCTCCATGCTCTACCACCTGAGCTCCATGCTCTACCACCTGCGCTCCATGCTCTACCACCTGCGCTCCATGCTCTACCACCTGAGCTCCATGCTCTACCACCTGAGCTCCATGCTCTACCACCTGAGCTCCATGCTCTACCACCTGAGCTCCATACTCTACCACATGAGCTCCATGCTCTACCACCTGAGCTCCATGCTCTACCACCTGAGCTCCATGCTCTACCACCTGAGCTCCATGCTCTACCACCTGAGGTGTGCGTGTTTGTAGGTGTGCATGTGTGTATAGTCAGTATAAATGTATGTGCAGACCTGCCCTTTCAAACAATTGATGTGTGAGTGAGCTAATGATGAAGTGAATGTTTGTGTGTGTGTCAGTGTGTGTGAGTGTGTAGGGCCCTGTGAGTGGGCCCTGTGAGTGGGCATAGAGACAGTGCACATTTGATTTTTAATTAAATACACAGGTCAACTCAGATAGTCCGTGTAGCCATTAAGTTAGCTATTTAGTTAGCTTTTTAGTTGTCTTAAGGCTTGCGGATAGAAGCTGTTCAAGAGCCTGTTGGTGTCAGACTTAATGCACTGGTACTACTTGCCATGCGGAAACAGAGAGAACAGCCTATGGCTTGAGTGGCTGGAGTCTAAAAGACCTTCCAGAATAATCTATTCTAACCGTGCTCATGAATGCATGACGATAACTCTCTCACACATACAGTACATTTCGAAAGTATTCAGACCCTTTGACTTTTTCCACGTTTTTCTACATTACAGCCTTATTCTAAAATTGATTCAATATTTTCCCCCTTCAATCTACACATAATACCCCATTATGACAAAGCAAAAACAGGTTTTTAGAAATGTTTGCAAATTATTGTTTTTTAATCACATTTACATAAATATTCAGAACCTTTATCTCGGGACTTTGTTAAAACGCCTTTGACAGCGATTACAGCCTCGAGTCTTCTTGGGTATGAAGCTACAAGCTTGGAACACCTGTATCTGGGGAGTTTCTTCCATTCTCTGCAGATCCTCTCAAGCTCTGTCAGGTTGGATGGGGAGCATCGCTGCACAGCTATTTTCAGGTCTCTCCAGAGATGTTTGATCGGGCTCTGGCTGGGCCACTCAAGGACATTCAGAGACTTGTCCCAAAGCCACTCCTGTGTTGTCGTGGCTGTATGCTTAAGGTTGTTGTCCTGTTGGAAGGTGAACCTCCACCCCAGTCTGAGGTACTGAGCAGTCTGGAGCAGGTTTTCATCAAGGATCTCTCTGCACTTTGCTCCGTTAATCTTTCCCTCAATACTGACAGGTCTCCCAGTCCCTGCTGCTGAAAAACATCCCCACAACATGATGCTTGCCCAACCATGTTTCACCGTAGGGATGGTGCCAGGTTTCCTCTAAGCATGGCGCTTGATATTCAGGCCAAAGTGTTCTATCTTGTTTTCATCAGACCAGAGAATCTTGTTTCTCATGGTCTGAGAGTCTTTAGGTGCCTTTTGGCAAACTCCAAGCAGACTGTTATGTGCCTTTTACTGAGTTGTGGCTTCCATCTGGCCACTCTACCATAAATGCCTGATTGGTGGAGGGCTGCAGAGATGGTTGTCCTTCTGGAAGGTTCTCCCAACTCAACAGAGGAACTCTGGAGCTCTGTCAGAGTGACCATCTGGTTCTTGGTCACCTCCCTGAACGAGGCCCTTCTCCCCCGATTGCTCAGTTTTGCTAGGCGGCCAGCTCTAGGAAGAGTCCGTGGTTCCAAACTTCTTCCATTTAAGAATGATGGAGGCTAGTGTTTTTGGGGACCTTCAATGCTACAGAAATTTTTTGGTACCCTTCCCCAG
Organism: Oncorhynchus tshawytscha; assembly: GCF_018296145.1. Taxonomy (NCBI): domain Eukaryota; kingdom Metazoa; phylum Chordata; class Actinopteri; order Salmoniformes; family Salmonidae; genus Oncorhynchus; species Oncorhynchus tshawytscha. The sequence continues at coordinate 42,214,615 of NC_056439.1, read as the reverse complement.
ATCTGTGCCTCAACACAATCCTGTCTCGGAGCGCTACGAAGAATTCCTTCAACCCCATGGCTTGGTTTTTGCTCTGACATGCACTGTCAACTGTGGGACCTTATATAGACAGGTGTGTGACTTTTCAAATCATGTCCAATCACTTGAATTTACCACAGGTGGACTCCAATCAAATTGTAAAAACATCTCAAGGATGATCAAATCAAATCCAATTGTATTGGTCACATTAACATGGTTAGCAGATGTTAATGCGAGTGTAGCGAAAGGCTTGTGCTTCTAGTTCCGACAGTGCTGTAATATCTAACATGTAATATCTAACAATTTCACAACTACCTAATACACACAAATCTAAAGGGATGGAATAAGAATATATTACATTTAAATATATGGATGATCGACGACCGAGCGGCATAGGCTAAGATGCAGTAGATAGTATAGAATACAGTATTTATATATGAGATGAGTAATGCAAGATATGTAAACATTATTAAAGTGCCATTATTAAAGTGACTAGTGATCCATTTATTTAAGTGGCCAATGATTTCAAGTCTGTATGTAGATAGCAGCCTCTCCGTGTTGGTGATGGCTGTTAAACAGTCTGATGGCCTTGAGATAGAAGCTGTTTTTCAGTCTCTCGGTCTCAGCTTTGATGCACCTGTATGGAAAACAGGATGCATCTGAGCTCAATTTCAGGTTTCATGGCAAAGGGTCTGAATACTTATGCAAATAAGGTATTTCTATTTTAGTTTTTTTAATACATTTGCAAACATTTCTAAATACCAGTTTTCACTTTGTCATCATAGGGTATTGGGTGTAGCTTGATGAGGGAAAAAAATACTTCAATTTCAGAATACGGCTGTAACGTAACAAAATGTGTTAAAAGGGAAGTGGTCTGACTGCTTTCCGAATGCGCTGTACATTCTCACTTTCTCCCTCTGCCACTCCCTCTCTCCAGGGTGATAACCAATCCTCGCTCTGCAACTTTAATTAAACAAGTTGATACTCCTCTCTCCATCTCGCTCTCTCTTTCCCTCCATCAGAATGTAACAAGTCCCATCGGATGATCTCTGTTTAAATCAGGATTTTCCTGTTTTTCACATCTCCACACACACACATAACCCAGTGCATAATGCACACACACCACTTTTACGCTTCCATCCCATCCTAATTGGACATTCCTCCACACCAGTCGAGGATCATTTTGGCTTAATAACGAATAAATAAATACAATTACACATCCCACTCCTCCCTAAGGGGAGCCAAGTTATCCAAGGGACTAGCTGTTTGCACTGTGTATGTGTGTGTACGCGTTTGTGTGTGTGTGTGCGCGTTTGTTTGTGTGTGTGTGTGTGTGTATTAATTGTTATGCCAGGGGCAGTGTGAATCCTGTCTGATATTAAACTAATCGTTTGGGGAAGAGACTTCACAAGGTGGAGAAACAGCCCGCTCACCAATTTCTAACAGAGATTGATGACAGCTTTGCACAGTCTTGGCATTCTCTCAACCAGCTTCATGAGGTAGTCACCTGGAATGCATTTCAATAAACAGGTGTGCCAGTTGTGCTGTGACAAGGTAGGGATGGTAAACAGAAGCCATATTTGGAAAAAGACCACGTCCATTTTATGGCAAGAACAGCTCAAATAAGCAAAGAGAAATGACAGTCCATCATTACTTTAAGACATGGTCAGTCAAATCGGGACGAAGTGGTACTCGCTAAGCAAGCAACGTGACGTCCTTTACAGTGGTACCGTGACCCGGATGTACAGTTGCGCTCAGCTCAACGCTGGGGTCGCCGTTGAGTAAGTTTGAGGGTTGAATGTAGCACATGGGGATATGTGAAAAGTACACCTCAGTCTGAAGTATTCCCACTTGAGCCAGCAAACAGCTAGTTATTTGAGTTGCGCCCACTGGTAAGATACTTCAGGAGGACAATCACGTGTGCTAGCAAGGCAGAGGTCCTGAGTTAGGTGTGGGCCAAATCGGGAGGAAATGGTACTCACTAAGCAAGCAGCGCCCTTTACACACGTACAGTACATGTGTATGGCTTTTTCTTTGCAACTCTGCCTAGAAGGCTAGCATCCCGGAGACGCCTCTTCACTGTTGACGTTGAGACTGGTGTTTTGCGGGTACTATTTAATGAAGCTGCCAGTTGGGACAGAGTTGGCAAGTGGCCACATAGGGCTCTGATCCACAGTAGTACACTAAAGGGAATAGAGCTCTGGTCCACAGTAGTACACTACAGGGAATAGGGCTCTGGTCTCCTGTAGTACACTAAAGGGAATAGGGCTCTGGTCTCCTGTAGTACACTAAAGGGAATAGGGCTCTGATCCACAGTAGTACACTACAGGGAATAGGGCTCTGGTCTCAGTAGTACACTAAAGGGAATAGGGCTCTGGTCCACAGTAGTACACTACAGGGAATAGGGCTCTGGTCTCCTGTAGTACACTAAAGGGAATAGGGCTCTGATCCACAGTAGTACACTACAGGGAATAGGGCTCTGGTCTCCTGTAGTACACTAAAGGGAATAGGGCTCTGGTCCCCAGTAGTACACTAAAGGGAATAGGACTCTGGTCTCCTGTAGTACACTACAGGGAATAGGGCTCTGATCCACAGTAGTACACTAAATGGAATAGGGCTCTGGTCCCCAGTAGTACACTAAATGGAATAGGGTATCATTTGAGAGACAGGTTTTGCTTCTAAATCTGAAGAGGAACCACTGAAACCAGTCACTGTTGTACAGTATGATCCCAAAACATAGGTTGATTGGCATGACTAACCACACTGTCATGAGCAGTGTAAAGGTACAATACACATTGTGTGTGTGTGTGTGTGTGTGTGTAGTGTAGCATTTTCTCTCTGTCAAATAATTCCAACAGAAGTATCCTGTATAAGAAGTCCTAATTTGTCACTGACTCACAGCCTGAACAGAGCTAGCATGAGAATGTGACATTGATGATGTCATCTCAGCTCACATTACTAGGTTGGATGGAAGTTAGGTACAGACCATACATACAAAATGCACACACACAGTGCTGGCAGTGGCCTGCTTCCTCTCAGCATGAAAGAGATTGAGTATTTCCTATCCATCCATTTGTCTGTGGTTAAAATACTTTCCAGTTGCTTTTGTCTCTCGTCCTCTGTGATCTTTGAGACGTAGCCTCCACACTTACCTCCCTATTCTAACCTCCTCACACACACACACACACACAGACACAGACACAGACACACACACACACACACACACAGTAAATCCCAGTGTTTGCCAGGTCCTTATACTGAGGAAGTCCAGTCCATGCTGGTTAGGGAAAAGCTCTGAGTGGTGTCATTACACAGAGTCTATATCCTGCCAAATATAAAGTTAAAAGCAGTACCAGTATAGTAAAAGTTGGGAAAAGCTTTCACGAGCGAACTCATAATAAGTCAGATTATTAGTATGATGTATCACCGATTCATTTTCCCAGTATACTGGAGAACTCTCTGGTGTATGTTTCAGCTCTTAGCTGAGCCAGTCAGAGAGAGATAGACATCTGGACTAACCATGGAGGTGCTGTAAAAACAAACACAGTTATACACACAGACAGACAGGCACACAGACAGACACTTTATCTCAGTCCTGTCAGTACAGGGCCTGGTTACAGGGTGTGGAATAAACCAGAGCACACACAGGGAATGCTGGGATTTCAATTTGAAACTATCAGATTAAGTGTGTCCATAATCCTGTCTGTTCTACTGACCTCATATGCCTTCACACACACAGACACACAGTCAGACACAAACACACAATCAAACACAGACAAACAGACACCCCGGTCGGTCAAACACACAGACACACAGTCAGACACAGACACCCCAGTCAGTCAAACACAGACACACAGTCAGACAAAAACACACACAGACACACAGTCAGACAAAAAGACAAACAGACACACAGTCAGACAAAAAGACACACAGACACACCAGTCAGTCAAACAAACACATACAAACTGTTATATTTACCCCCATCAGTCTTCAGAGATATTTAATGATGTTTCTCTGTAAATATCAATATTACTGTACACAGGTTGACTACTGCTGTTATTGACCTGGCTGTGCCAATATGTAGCTAGTTATTGAGTCTATGTGATCTCTGTTCTGCTCTCTCTCAGCAAATCAAGGTGAGGACACTTCAAGAAGCATCCTTCCCTCATCTTTTAAGATTGTGCCTTTTATCTACTCTGGATTTCTCCATCTTCTGAGTCTTTACCCAGAATGTGTCTCCTCTCATCTAAATCGCTCTTTTTCTTCCCCCCACGTCTCATGACTTTCATTTCTCTCTCTCTCACTCAGCTGATTGATAGGGTGATGACGTTTTTCTAGAGAGTCTGTATTCTGCCACAGTATCAATACATTCATGAATATATTGAATGGAGTTTAAACGTTTAAAATCAGTATAGAATTAAAGTAGCTGCTCTCTCTATTCCTCTCTTTCTCTGGATGTTTCATATGAATGTACATTTTCATTTTAGATGGAATACTGGTACTGTACGTGCTGAATGAAGATGGAAGTCTGCTTTGATGAAAGTGTGTGTGTGTGTGTGTGTGTGCACGCACGGTAATTCATTTCCCCAGTACGCTGTATAGTGGTGGTTCAATGTGAGGTAGAAATTGGTGGGTTCCTTTTCTCAGGGCTGCCCCGTCGTGGCTGACTGATTTTCTCATTTCCAGGCTTAGAGGCTAATACAGTTCAGCGGTGCTTTCTCCTGCCTCTGTACTCTGATCTGACAGGTCTGTCTGTCAGATTTAAGATGCTACACTGCTATCTAGAACTTAAAAGGGTTCTTTGGCTGTCCCCATAAGATAACCCTTTGAATAACCCTTTTGGGTTCCATAAAGGGTTCTACCTGGAACTAAAAATGGTTATCCTATGGGAGACAGCCAAAGAACCCTTTTGGAACCTTTCTTTCTATTGAAGCAGTAAGACCCAAAGAGGTGTGGTATGTGGCTAATATATCACACCTAATGGCTGTTCTTATGCGCAGAGTGCTTGGATACAGCCCTTAGCGTGGTATATTTGACCATATACCACAAACCCCCGAGGTGCCTTATTGCTATTACAAACTGGTTACCAATGTAATTATACTGACCACAAATATAAACGCAACATGTAAAGTGTTGCTCCCATGTTTCAAGATCCCAGAAGTTCTCCAAACACACAAAAAGCTTATTTCTCTCAAATTTTGTGCACAAATTTGTTTACATCCCTGTGAGTGAGCATTTCTCCTTTGCCAACATAATCTATCCGCCTGACAGGTGTGGCATATCAACCGCAGACCACGTTGTCACACCCTGACCATAGTTTACTTTGTATATTTCTATGTTTTGGTTGGTCAGGGTGTGAGCTGAGTGGGCATTCTATGTTTCATGTCTAATTTGTCTATTTCTATGTCTGGCCTGATATGGTTCTCAATCAGAGGCAGGTGTTAGTCATTGTCTCTGATTGGGAACCATATTTAGGTAGCCTGGGTTTCACTGTGTGTTTGTGGGTGATTGTTCCTGTCTCTGTGTTTTCACCAGATAGGGCTGTTTCGGTTTTCGTTACGTTTCCACGTTTGTTTGTTTTTTGTAGTTTTTTGTATTGATTCGTGTTTTACGTTTGTTGATTAAACATGGATCGCAATCTACACGCCGCATTTTGGTCCGACTCTCCTTCACCAAAAGAGTACCATTACAGAATCACCCACCGCAACGGGACCAAGCGGCGTGTCAACAGGCAGGAGCCACAGGAGAAGCAACAAAGGCAGCAACAGCGGCGCAATGAGGATTGGACATGGGACGATATATTGGATGGCAAGGGTTGCTATATATGGGAGGAGATCCTGGCGGGAAGGGATCGCCTTCCATGGGAACAGGTGGAGGCAGCGAGGAGAGCAGAGGCAGCCGGAGAGAGGAGCCAGCGATATGAGGGAACACGGTTGGCAAGGAAGCCCGAGAGTCAGCCCCAAAAATTTCTTGGGGGGGGCTCACAGGGAGTAGGGCTACGCCAGGTAGGAGACCTGCGCAAACTCCCTGTGCTTACCGGGGGGCTAGAGAGACCGGGCAGGCACCGTGTTATGCAGTGGTGCGCACGGTGTCCCCAGTGCAGGTGCATAGCCCGGTGCGGTATATTCCAGCTCCGCGTATCGGCCGGGCTAGATTGAGCGTCGAGCCAAATGCCATGAAGCCGGCTCTACGCATCTGGTCCCCAGTGCGTCTCCTTGGGCCAGCTTACATGGCACCAGCCTTGCGCTCGGTGTCTCCGGTTCGCCTGCATAGCCCAGTGCGGGCTATTCCACCTCGCCGCACTGGCAGGGCGACCGAGAGCATTCAACCAGGTAAGGTTGGGCAGGCTCGGTGCTCAAGAGCTCCAGTGCGCCTGCACGGTCCGGTGTATCCAGTACCACCTCCACACCCCAGCCCTCCGGTAGCAGCTCCCCGCACCAGGCTTCCTGTGCGTGTTCTCGGTCCAGTACCAGCACCACGCATCAGGCCTACAGTGCGCCTCGCCTCTCCAGCGCTGTCGGAGTCTCCCGCCTGTTCAGCGCAGCCAGAGCTGCCAGCCTGCATGGAGCAGCCAGAGCTGCCAGCCTGCATGGAGCAGCCAGAGCTGCCAGCCTGCATGGAGCAGCCAGAGCTGTCAGTCTGCATGGAGCAGCCAGAGCTCCCAGTCTGCATGAAGCAGTCAGAGCTGCCAGCCTGCATGGAGCAGCCAGAGCTGTCAGTCTGCATGAAGCAGCCAGAGCTGTCAGTCTGCACGGAGCTGTCAGTCTGCACGGAGCTGTCAGTCTGCACGACAGCACGGAGCTGTCAGTCTGCACGGAGCTGTCAGTCTGCAAGGAGCTGTCAGTCTGCAAGGAGCTGTCAGTCTGCACGGAGCTGCCAGTCTGCACGGAGCTGCCAGTCTGTAAGAAGCCGCCAGAGCTGTCAGCCTATATGGAGCAGCCAGATCCGCCAGTCAGCGTGGAGCAGCCAGATCCGCCAGTCAGCATGGAGCAGCCAGATCAGTCAGTCTGCCATGATCCGCCAGTCAGCCAGACTCTTCCAGATCCGCCAGTCAACCGGACTCTTCCAGATCCGCCAGTCAGCCGGACTCTTCCAGATCCGCCAGTCAGCCGGACTCTTCCAGATCCGTCAGTCAGCCGGACTCTTCCAGATCCGTCAGTCAGCCGGACTCTTCCAGATCCGCCAGTCAGCCGGGCTCTTCCAGATCCGCCAGTCAGCCGGACTCTTCCAGATCCGCCAGTCAGCCGGACTCTTCCAGATCCGCCAGTCAGCCGGACTCGTCCAGATCCGCCAGTCAGCCGGACTCTTCCAGATCCGCCAGTCAGCCGGACTCTTCCAGATCCGCCAGTCAGCCGGACTCTTCCAGATCCGCCAGTCAGCCGGACTCTTCCAGATCCGCCAGTCAGCCGGACTCTTCCAGATCCGCCAGTCAGCCGGACTCTTCCAGATCCGCCAGTCAGCCGGACTCTTCCAGATCCGCCAGTCAACAGGACTCTTCCAGTGCCGTCAGTCTGCCCAGCGCCGCCAGTGCCGTCAGTCTGCCCAGCACCGCCAGTGCCGCCAGTCTGCCAGGATCAGTTAGATCCACCAGCCAGCCAGGATCCGCCAGTCTGCCAGGATCCACCAGTCTGCCAGGATCCGCCAGTCAGCCAGACTCTTCCAGATCTGCCAGTCAGCCAGACTCTTCCAGATCTGCCAGTCTGCCAGACTCTTCCAGACCCGCCAGTCTGCCAGACTCTTCCAGACCCGCCAGTCTGCCAGACTCTTCCAGACCCGCCAGTCTGCCAGACTCTTCCAGACCCGCCAGTCTGCCAGACTCTTCCAGATCCGCCAGTCTGCCAGACTCTTCCAGATCCGCCAGTCTGCCAGACCCTTCCAGATCCGCCAGTCTGCCAGACCCTTCCAGATCCGCCAGTCTGCCAGACTCTTCCAGATCCGCCAGTCTGCCAGACCCTTCCAGATCCGCCAGTCTGCCAGACCCTTCCAGATCCGCCAGTCTGCCAGACCCTTCCAGATCCGCCAGTCTGCCAGACCCTTCCAGATCCGCCAGTCTGCCAGACTCTTCCAGATCCGCCAGTCTGCCAGACTCTTCCAGATCCGCCAGTCTGCCAGACTCTTCCAGATCCGCCAGTCTGCCAGACTCTTCCAGATCCGCCAGTCAGCCAGACTCTTCCAGATCCGCCAGTCAGCTAGGATCTGCCAGAGCCTTCCTCCTCTCTTGTGCTGTCGGAGTCTGAAGAGCCCCTTTGTCCCGAGCTGTCTCTCTGTCCCGAGCTGCCCCTCTGTCCCGAGCTGCCCCTCTGTCCCGAGCTGTCCCTCTGTCCCGTGTTATTAAGTAGGGTTGCCGTGGCTAGGAGGTCACAGAAGCGGACAAGGTGGAGGAAGACTACGGTGAAGTGGGGGCCACGTCCAGCACCAGAGCCGCCACCGCGGACAGATGCCCACCCAGACCCTCCCCTATAGGTTCAGGTTTTGCGGCCGGAGTCCGCACCTTGGGGGGGGTACTGTCACACCCTGACCATAGTTTACTTTGTATATTTCTATGTTTTGGTTGGTCAGGGTGTGAGCTGAGTGGGCATTCTATGTTTCATGTCTAGTTTGTCTATTTCTATATCTGGCCTGATATGGTTCTCAATCAGAGGCATGTGTTAGTCATTGTCTCTGATTGGGAACCATATTTAGGTAGCCTGGGTTTCACTGTGTGTTTGTGGGTGATTGTTCCTGTCTCTGTGTTTTCACCAGATAGGGCTGTTTCGGTTTTCGTTACGTTTCCACGTTTGTTGTTTTTTTGTAGTTTTTGTATCGATTCGTGTTTTACGTTTGTTGATTAAACATGGATCGCAATCTACACGCCGCATTTTGGTCCGACTCTCCTTCACCAAAAGAGTACCGTTACACACGTGTAACCACGCCAGCCAAGGACCTCCACATCCACCTTCTTCATCTGTGGGATCGTCTGAGGCCAGCCACCCGGGCAGCTGATGAAACTGAGGAGTATTTCTGTCTGTAATAAAGCCCTTTTGTGGAGAAACTAATTTGGATTGCCATGGCTGCACCCCTGCCCAGTCATGTGAAATCCATAGATTAGGACCTAATGAATATATTTACAAAAAAATCGAATCAAATGTTATTTGTCACATGCACCGAATACAACAGGTAGACCTTACAGTGAAATGCTTACTTACAATGAACTATTTGCATGCTTCATAAACTTTTACTACGGCATTGATCGCACAACACACACACACAGCTGTGTCTTACTATACTTGTGAGGACTTTTTGGGGACCAATAATTGATTTCCATTCAAAATCTTATTTTCCTTAAACCCTTACCTTAACCTTAAACCTAACCCAAATTCTAACCGTAAACCTAACCTAGCCTAAAATAGCATTCTTACAAGTGAGGACTGGCAAAATGTCCTCACTTCCCTGCATTTTGGTTTGTTGACTTTTCTTGTGAGAACTTCTGGTACTCACTAGTATAGTAAATGTGTACACACACTGTTCACAGAGCTGCACTCTGTTTGATCTCATCTGACCCACCAGATGCTTTCAAATCTAGATCAGAAAAAATCCCCACCATTATAATGAATCAGCTGGCTATTGAGTCCATGTATGGAGTTAAAACATCCTAAAACACACCCATTCACATGAGCTTAGCACGATAGCATGTGTGTGTGTGTGACAGATGTTGCCGCTACGTGTGTATCCTCACATCCAGAGGTTTTGAGACCCCGACTGCAGTAGGAGAGAGGAAGATGGAGAGGAATGCTGACTAGGCGCTCAACAATCCACGTTCTCATCTCTGCTTTCCATTGGAGATTTTCTGTGAACATTGCATCTTTCCCCTTTATCTAAAGTAGGCATTTGTATGCTTCATGACTGACTGCATACAGCCAGATCTTTTCATCCTATCATGGGGCTATTCAACTGTGTGTGAGTGAGTGAGCGAGTGAGTGAGTGGAGTCATTTGCTCTCTACAGGAGTAGTCTAGTAAACTTACTGTCTGTTAGCTGTGTGCAGGCTTTTGTTCTGGCCCAAACACACCTGATTAAAATTATCAACTAATCCCTCTCTTCATCCTGGACCATGATTGGCTGAATCAAATCAAATCAAATTTATTTATATAGCCCTTCGTACATCAGCTGATATCTCAAAGTGCTGTACAGAAACCCAGCCTAAAACCCCAAACAGCAAGCAATGCAGGTGTAGAAGCACGGTGGCTAGGAAAAACTCCCTAGAAAGGCCAAAACCTAGGAAGAAACCTAGAGAGGAACCAGGCTATGTGGGGTGGCCAGTCCTCTTCTGGCTGTGCCGGGTGGAGATTATAACAGAACATGGCCAAGATGTTCAAATGTTAATAAATGACCGGCATGGTCGTATAATAATAAGGCAGAACAGTTGAAACTGGAGCAGCAGCATGGCCAGGTGGACTGGGGACAGCAAGGAGTCATCATGTCAGGTAGTCCTGGGGCATGGTCCTAGGGCTCAGGTCCTCCGAGAGAGAGAGAGAGAGAGAGAGAGAGAAAGAGAGAATTAGAGAACGCACACTTAGATTCACACAGGACACCGAATAGGACAGGAGAGGTACTCCAGATATAACAAACTGACCCTAGACCCTCGACACATTAACTACTGCAGCATAAATACTGGAGGCTGAGACAGGAGGGGTCAGGAGACACTGTGGCCCCATCCGAGGACACCCCCGGACAGGGCCAAACAGGAAGGATATAACCCCACCCACTTTGCCAAAGCACAGCCCCCACACCACTAGAGGGATATCTTCAACCACCAACTAACCATCCTGAGACAAGGCTGAGTATAGCCCACAAAGAACTCCGCCATGGCACAACCCAAGGGGGGGCGCCATCCCAGACAGGATGACCACAACAGTGAATCAACCCACTCAGGTGACGCACCCCTTCCAGGGACGGCAAGAGAGAGCCCCAGTAAGCCAGTGACTCAGCCCCTGCAATAGGGTTAGAGGCAGAGAATCCCAGTGGGAAGAGGGGAACCGGCCAGGCAGAGACAGCAAGGGCGGTTCGTTGCTCCAGAGCCTTTCCGTTCACCTTTCCACTCCTGGGCCAGACTACACTCAATCATATGACCCACTGAAGAGATAAGTCTTCAGTAAGGACTTAAAGGTTGAGACCGAGTTTGCGTCTCTGACATGGGTAGGCAGACCGTTCCATAAAAATGGAGCTCTATAGGAGAAAGCCCTGCCTCCAGCTGTTTGCTTAGAAATTCTAGTGACAATTAGGATCAGAATCAGGTGTGTTAGAACATATTTACAACTAAATGTTAAATGTAACTATGATCAATATGACTCAATGTTAGAATTGAGTTCCAGAATAAACTATAAATCACAGGAATGCCTCCTGGCAGAGACGACGCCTGGCCTAACAACAAAACACACAGAAGAAGAAGAAGAAGAAGATGGCGCCGACAGACATGGTAGCTCTGCTTCTAGCTCCTAAGCAACTTTGCAGTATTTAGTTTTTTTGTGTGTGTTATTTCTCACATTATCAGCCCAGAATGTTTTTTCTGTTATTACATACAGCCGGGAAGAACTTTTGGATATCAGAGTAGCAGTAACTCACCAGCATTACAACCAGAAATACGACATTCCCGAATTGGATCCTTTGTTCGTACCTCCAAGGGAAATTTAACTTATTCCAGTGGCTGCTCCAAGACACCGCAGGCAGAGAAGAGGTATTCGGTTGGACTTCTAGTCTGACTTGGGAGGTGTGCACACCATCCACTGCTCTCAAGTATATTACTCGCTAATGTTCAGTCCCTGACAATAATGTAGACGAGCTCAGGGCGAGGATCTCCTTCCAGAGAGACATCAAGGACGGTATCATACTCTGTTTCACGGAATCATGGCTCTCCCCATCCATACAGCCAGTACATCGCGCAGACAAGAATAAAGAACTCTCCAGGAAGAAGAAATGTGGTGGGGTTTCATCATTAACTACTACTATTAACATACAGGAACTCAAGTCCTTTTGTTCACCTAACCTAGAATACCTAAAAAAATAAAATGTCGACCATATTACCTCCCAAGAGAATTCTCTTCTCTTCTAGTCAATATTACCCCTCAAGCCGATACCACGACAGCCCTCAAGGACCTGCACTGTACTTTGTGCAAACTGGAAACCACGTATCCTGCTGAAGCCACATTTATTGTAGCTGGGGATTTTAACAAAGCATATTTGAGGAAAACGCTATAGAAGTTCTATCACATTGACTGTAGTACTCACGCATCAAAAACTCTTGATCATTGTTACTTCCCCTTCTGGGATCGCTACAAGACCCAACCCCGCCCTACCTTTCGGCAAATCAGATCACGACTCCATCCTGCTCCTCCCTTCCTATAGCCAGAAACTCAATCAGGAAGTACCCGTGCTAAGGTCTTTTCAACACTGGTCTGACCAATCGGAATCCATGCTTCAAGATTGTTTTGATCATGCGGACTGGGATATGTTCCAGGTTGCCTCTGAGAATAACACTGACGTATACATGGACACGGTGATTGAGTTCATCAGGAAGTGTATAGGGTATGTTGTTCCCACTGTGACTATAAAAACCTAACCGTGGATAGATGGCAGCATATGCACAAAACTGAAAGTGCATACGACCGCATTTAACCACGGCAAGGTGACTGGGAATATGGTTGAATATAAAGAATGTAGTTATTCCGTCCGTAAGGCAATCAAACTGGCAAAACATCAGTACAGAGACAAAGTGAAGTCGCAATTCAACGGCTCAGACACAAAACTTATGTGGCAGGGTCTACAGACAATCATGGATTACAAAGGAAAAAACAGCTTCTATCTCAAGGCCATTAGACTGTTAAAAAACCATCACTAGCTGGCTACCACCCGGTTACACAACCCTGCACCTTAGAGGCTGCTGCCCTATGTACATAGACATGGAATCACTGATCACTTTAGTAATGGAACACTAGTCACTTTAATAATGTTTACATACTGCTTCACTCATTTCATATGTAAATACTGTATTCTAGTCAATGTTTTTATTTCATTATTATACATTTAGATGTGTGTGTGTTGTTGTGAATTGTTAGATATTACTGCACTGTTGGAGTTTGGTACACAAGCATTTCGCTACACCCGCAATAACATCTGCTAAATATGTGTATGTGACCAATAACATCTGCTAAATATGTGTATGTGACCAATAACATCTGCTAAATATGTGTATGTGACCAATAACATCTGCTAAATATGTGTATGTGACCAATAACATCTGCTAAATATGTGTATGTGACCAATAACATCTGCTAAATATGTGTATGTGACCAATAACATGGTTCACACAGCTAAACACTCCCTTTGAACTGTCAGACATACCAATCACTCTACGATCAAGGATAAAAATCCCTGTTTCCCACCACCTTACACAAACACTCTCTCTATCCTTCCCCCTCTTCTCTATGTGACTGGAAGAACTGCTAATGGTTTGTTGACCTGTGGCTAGCAAGCCCATGCTGAGCTGGGCTGGGCGTGTGTGTTTGTCCTCCATCCCCTAGCTCTCATTAAGAACAAACAGTGGAGAGATCACCTAGGCAGCATTTACTTCCTGCTTTAATGTGGCTTTAAGTCCTTTGATTTGCCCCTCTAGCTAGTTCATACCCTCACACACCCCAGCGTGGTAGCCACAGGTCAACAAACAAACATCACTGGGGCCAAGCTTCCTAACATCCAGGACCAATATACTAGACGGTGTCAATTTACTTGTGTTCATTTTCAATTGTTTTATTTTATTTTTTACTTTATTTAGTAAATATTTTCTTAACTCTATTCATTGAACGGCTCTGTTGGTTAAGGGCTTGTAAGTAAGCATTTCACTGTAAGGTCTATACCTGTTGTATTTGGCACATGTGAGACTATTAGCATTTGATTTTATGTAGGACAGAGGAGTGGTGGGGTCTGATGCAATGTGTAATGCACTGCAGATAGGCCTAACCTAGTCAACATAAATAATTGATAGAAAACAGCCAATGGGGAGGAAGAGCAAAGGGGGGAGAAAGAGTAGGGAGTCAAGCAGCACAAGTGTTTAATAGGCAACCCTAGGTACACGGTACATGTAGATCTCTCTGTGTAGAAGCTTATACAGGCAGGTAGTAGGTTGAGCTGTGTGCAAAGTGTGCTGTACGTTGCATTTAGAATGACATATTCAATCTGACACACAGCTGAAGTACATCTGCTGCCACACACACACACAGTCCCAAACAAACACACACACACTGCCGCCTCACTACAAATAACAGCACCTATACCCAAAGCTTGCTACAAATCAGTCCACAAACATGTTCGCCAGCTTACCGATAGAAGATTGGAAGAACATATCTCAGAGTCAAGCTTTTGTTTCGTTCCCAAACACTGCCACCTGTTTTCTGCTGTGTGTATGTTATTGTGAGCACAATAACCACTGTGTTCTCGGATCAGTGGGCTCATCATTCCGGACAAAAAACACACACACACACACACGCTCAATGGTTACAATGGTTACAAGATCTCAGAGTACACTGTGTGTGTGTAACTGAAAGCTGGGGTAAAGTCTCATACACCAGGCCCAAAACAAAAGCAGTAGCGTTGTTACATTGTGGGAGATAACAAGTCTGTCTAGGAAGACGAGGTAACGGCACCATGTTCTAAACAGATGAGTGTTCAGATGGATGCTGACGACACCACACATTCATAACACCACAAGCACATCAACAACAACACACACAGTCAGTCCATCTTCACTCTCCCCTCAACCACTCTAAATCTCCCTTGGCTGGCTGTTCCTCTCTCTCTGTAGATTCAGGGTAGGCTGCCTAGAGCAAGGCGAAACAGAGGTGTTCGGTCGACACCATTCTCCTCAGCTAACCTTGTCCTGGTGTGTCACAACACAATTCCACAGATGTCTCAGGAGCGTGCAATTGGCATGCTGACTGCAGGAATGTCCACCACAGCTGTTGCTTAAAGAATTGAATGTCCATTTCTCTACCATAAACCACCTCCGTCATTTTAGAGAATTTGGCGGTATATGCAACCCTCCTCACAACCGCGGAAGTGTAACTATGCCAGCCCAGGACCTCAACATCCGGATTCTTCACCTGCGTGATCATCTGAGACCAGCCACCCAGACAGCTGATGAAACTGTGGGTTTGCACAACTGAAGAACTTCTGTACAAACTGTCAGAAACCATCTCAGGGAAGCTCATCTGTGTGCTCATCATCCTCATCCTGCATGCTCATTGTAAAGGGTCTATACCTGACTGCAATTAGGCGTTGTAGCCGACTTCAGTGGGCAAATGCTCACCTTTGATGGCCACTGGCATGCTGGAGAAGTGTGCTCTTCATGGATGAATCCCGGTTTCAACTGTACTGATGGCAGTTGTGGGGCGAGTGTTTTGCTGATGTCAACATTGTGAACAGAGTGCCTCATGGTGGTGGTGGGGTTATGGTATGGGCAGGCAATAGCTATGGACAATGAACACAATTGCTTTTTATCGATGGCATTTTGAATGCACAGCGATACCGTGCCGAGATCCTGAGGCCCATTGTTGTGCCATTCATCCACCGCAATCAACTCATGTTTCAGCATGATAATACACGGCCCCATGTCGCAAGGATCTGTACACAAGTCCCAGTAGTTCCATGGCCTGCATACTCACCAGACATGTCACCATAGAGCATGTTTTGAATGATCTGGGCCAGTTCCTGCCAATATCCAGCAACTTCCCATAGCCATTGAAGAGGAGCGGAACAACATTCCACAGGCCACAATCAACATGCTGATCAACTCTATGTGAAGGTAATGTCGCGCTACATGAGGGAAATGGTGGTCACATCAGATACTGATTGGTTATCAATGACCAACAGATGCATATCTGTATTCCCAGTCATGTCAAATCCATAGATTAGAACCTAGTGAATTTATTTAAATTGACTTTCCTTATATGAACTGTAACAGTACAATCTTAGTAATTGTTGCATGTTGCATTTATATTTGTGTTCAGTGTTGAATACAGTCAGTTGCCCTTTGTGCCTGCTCCCATACCCTATAATTCAGAATTTCTTTGTGATTGTAATTTGTAAACAGGTAGACCAGAGTAGCAACATCCCTGATTGGCAGATGAGTTGCAACCCTGATTTGAAGCACCTGCTGCTCATGGGTTGCTCACCTATGTTCCTTACAAATGCTGTTTGGGATGAAAAAGTTTGTACCTACACACTGAAGGCGGCTGCTAAGCCGAGACGTCTGTGATCCCTGAGGCAGTGAAAATAAAACATTAAAAAATGAAGAAAGCTTTATTCGACAACTTTTCATTTGAATTCGCGGGTTTTACACCAAACTTCTGGGATAGGTAGGCTTGCCCGACTTTCTAGCGCAGAAGAAAATGACAGCGCACCAACTCCATCTAGCGTTCAGTTTGAGTACAGTGGTTATGTGCCACAGTTTTTGCACTGTTGACTGTCGATGATTCTCTCCGTTTCGGTGGGAAACAATAAATTGAGCAGGTACGGCTGTTGTAGTGATCTATTCAAGTAATTAGCTATCCATTGGCTAGCTATACAGCCTTATCTGATAAACTGATCAATTTGCAAGTTTAACGCCGAGTTTGCGCGTAGGCACAGGTCGGGGATCAGTTTACCCTCTCCAAATCCTATTGTGCAAAACTGACTTTAGATCAGTGTCTAGTAGTAGCCAACGACAAGGTCAACCTCATCCTACAACTCTTACGGTGAGAAGCAGCCGTGACAGATTCTTTGACGCATTTGTTGGACACGCAGCCTTCTTTGGCTTCGATCACACCGACAATAGAATTACATTAATTTCCAACGAAACGCTGCGTTAGCATTGCGCGAAATTGCACGCAGCATCATCTGGATATGTATACAACAAAACCTCAACACACGCCTTCTGCTATCATTTCTGTCAAGCCGTTTACGCATACAGTTTGACCGCATACGTTCGATAAATCCAAGGTATGCACCGCAACTGACTCTGCAAGGCAAACGCAGCGTTTCATTGGAAATGTATGTAATTCTGGTGTACCAAAATGCTGGAATGCTATCGGTGTGTTCGACGCGTTAGTAGGTATGGAGGGGGTCAGTCAACTTCTCCCTCAGGAAATTGGAGAATTTTGCATTTTTCTTAAACTCAGTCTTAAATTATATCAAACAATATAGCCAACACAGTCATGTGTGTGTTTCATCCTAAATGGAGGTGGTCTCAATAACACATTCACATTTTTCTAGGTACAATTTAGGGGAAATTGAAAGGTTGCAGGTTCGATTCCCCGAGCTGACAAGGTACAAATCTGTCGTTCTGCCCCTGAACAGGTAGTTAACCCACTGTTCCTAGGCCGTCATTGAAAATAAGAATTTGTTCTTAACTGACTTGCCTAGTAAAATAAAGGTTTAAAAAAATAATTCATAGGTGTCTTTATGTGGATAGTTTAGTGGAAATGTGAACTGCCTTCATTTTGTTTCTGGAGAAAATTCTGAATAATTAAATTACTGGATGCAACATAGTAGTTTAGTTTACTATAGGCTAATTGGAATATGAAACAACTAAATGAGTTTGTTTCATATCTCCATCCCTGACCTAATCCATCAAATTAGGTCTGACTACTAGGCTGCCATTCATTCAACATGCCGTGATGTCATTGGTGAACTGACTTATCATATCATTAGCAGCCTACGTATCAAGAGGACAGATCAATAACTGATTCATTAACATATGCCTTCCAATCTTTAACAGTTTAACATAACTTTGTGTGAAGGACGGTATTAGTGGAAAATCTCTCTGCCATGCCTGTTTCCATCCAAGCAGCGTCGCACACTAAACTACAGCACAAGTTTCCTTGCTCGTCAATGCGCTCACGCATACTACCATTGCGGAGATCAAAGCATGTGCAGGCAAGGTGTTCTCGATTAGTTGGCTAAACGCTGTAGCTAATGCCACATTCAAAACAACTGGGAACTCAAAAGTACGAGGTCAAACACTGACCTCAGTAATCTTAAGGTCAGAACTCAAGAAAGAGGCCCGAGTTACCGAGTTGTTTTGAAAGCACTGAAGACGGGAGATTTCCCGGGTACACAGTTCCGAGTTCCCAGCTGTTCTGAACGCAGCAAAAGTACCTTATTTGTAATGACACATTAGCTAACTACAAAATAATACACCTTAACACAACACCTAGCAACTTGGTCAAAGGGTTCGAACCTCTTGGCATAATGTTTAACGTGTTGGCTTGACAGTTGCTGGATCCAGGTTCAAGTCCTGGTCAGGGCTACCCGCCGAATTCGCTATATTGATGTCAGAAGTGGGGTGGAGGTGAGGGACTTGAAGCATGGGGACACGCTCTCCGGAAGGAAGGGGGTAAAGTAGCGACCTGGTTAATAAAGGGTTCTGAGGTTTTTTGTTACGTCATTAAGTCCAGCTGTTTTTTTTATCGACAGAAGATAATTACATGGAAATGCGCGGAAGCAGACAATTTGAACATTTATTTTCTATATGCAAACTTAAAATGTAAAAAAATATATAAAAAAATGGACAAGTTTATGGAAACATAGCTAGACCATCTTTTTGTTGCAAAAATAGCAAAAGTTGTAAATTAACATCGGTTTCTTGCAGGAGTGTGATTCATCTACAATTATGTATTTCGTTGAAACACATGAAAGCCATTGGAGGGCATTACCAAAATGAAGAGTTTTCATCCAAAAATATATATTTTTAAATGGCTAAATAATTTAACAGTACACCAGGGGTACTTGCTACTATGGTTCCTGAAATGCAGAACCTGTTGGGAGTAATTTTCAAATACGAAATTATACTTTTGTTACATTGTTTGCTAGCTCAGCTGATTAGCTAGCTAGCTTTCAGTATTGACCTCCCAACATTGCTAAAGCTAGTTAGCTAGCCAGTTAATATAACTGATTTCAAAATGTATATTAGATAGCTAAGTTAGCCATGTTATGAATACAATTCATCTGCTGTCGACATCAGGATACGATTTGGGAGAGCACTAGTTGGCTCCAAAAGTGGTTAGTAACTTTGGCTGCATGCTTGACAGTGCATTCAGACACATCCAGTGGCTATGTACACTACAACCTTCATTTTACCAGGTTACCCTGAAGAAATTGTAATGACAGTCCACCACACACACATGGTTTTTTTTTTAGGATAAAAAAAACAGGCAAAACCCTAGAGGAAAACTAGGTTGTCTGCTTTCCAACATAAATTGGGATACAAATTCACCTTTCACAGGGACAATTACCTACAACATCAGGCCAAATATAGGCTACACGGAAGTTATTTACCAAGAGAACATGTTCCTGAGTGGTCCAGTTACAGTTTTGTCTTAAATGCACTTAATCTATGCAAGACTTGAAAATGGCTGTCTAGCAATGATCAACAACCAACTTGACAGAGCTTGAATATTTAAGAACAAAAGGTTAAGGGGTGTGAATTCTTTCTGAAGGCACTGTGTGAGGGAGGCTCTCCAATGTGGTTCAAGGCTGCCCCTAGCGACCTAAAAAGGTATCATTCAGAAGCGTTTCTTTAAAGAGTTTCTCTTTGTATTTGGTAACAGTCTTTATCAGACTATTGCGATGAACAACTATCTAAAAATTTACAAACTTAATAGCTGGAATAACAGAGTACAATTGTGTCAGATCAGTCCCCACAGTGAGGTTTATTAACCAATCAACAGAGAGAAACAGGTGTTTAAAAGGTACTCACCACAGTCATCCCTCTCAATGGTGATTTGTTTTGCAAAGCCCGGTGCACTGGGTAGGTAGAGATTTCACTTAAGGACCAATGGAATGGTTTAAAATTAGAAAACGCCACCCACCCGGGGCACAAGGCCATGCAAAACAAACTTGACCAATGGATGAGTTTCATTTCGCCCGGTGCCCCAGGTGGGTAGAGATTTATCTTAGTGCCAATGGAATGGTTAAAATGAACAAACTCCACCCATCCGGGGTACCAGGCCATGCAAATCAAACTTGCCCATTGTTTTCTTCACAGACTGCAAAGAAAGATTTGATGCTGTGTTCATAACTAAGTGGGAAGGTGGTATTCAAATCAAATCCAATTTTATTGGTCACATACACATATTTAGCAGATGTTATTGCGGGTGTAGCAAAATGCTTACCATATACGACCGGGCCCTCCAACTTGTAATTACTAGTGAGAAACTATCATCCCTGAGCGCCGACTTCTCCCACATGCTGAACTCCGACGTCACCTACTAAGGAAATTATCATCTTGATAACAGCATTTTCTGTAGTTAAATGCAACAAAACATTATTTCTAAAAAGCAATCTATTAATATGATTTTTGAACTATAATTTGTTTACAAGCATGATAGCTATACTTTTAGTTTGTTTGACCCAGCTTGTTTGCCTTAAGCCAATCAGCGTTTCTCAACAAGTCCAAAGCAAGTGAATGCATCAAACTCACAATTACAAATTGGTAATTTCCACCTTCCCACTTGGTTCTGAACGCAGCATTGGACACAATGACACACATTAGCTAATCGTCTTCACATGTCATCATCCACAGAGATGAAAAGTTGAAAATGGAGACTGTCCCGCTTTTGTTCTGACTTTTCCAACTGGCATTCTTTAACTGGTGAGCCTTGGAAAGAGACTCCTCTTTTTCAAAACATAGTCTTCAAGAACAAAACAAGGGAAAATAACAACCAACGATAACCACATCAAGCCAAAACGAGAAAAACAACAGAAGGTTGTTTTTTTCTCTCCCCACGTGCAGATATGATATAAATACTTCAGATCCAAACAGTAAGACAGAGTCATCTGGACCAGCCAGACACGTGCAAATCATTTTAAAACCAAGGCTGCATCTCAATACTCTACTGTGGCATCCTCCCCTCGTCTCTTCTCCTTCATCTTCCCCCCTCTGAAAGAACCTTGAAAGACGAAAGCAAATTGCATATCTATATTGTCCATTTGAATACAGTTCTGAATATTTGCAGTTTGTTTCACCTGTCTTGTGTTTTCAGATAAGAGGAGATGAAAGAGAGGAGACAAGAAAAGGAAAACACTTTAGACTGTTGGGATGCAGCCTAAGAGTCACTGCCCAGCCGACTACATCATCATTACATTATCATAGGAGCCACTGTGACACATCTACTGAACGCCAGACGAAACTAAAACATACCGCCGACTGACAAACAGTAAAACAGATTAATTAGACTAATAAAAAGCCTGAAATAAAAGAAATAACAACGAGCACAAAAATTATAATAAGTAAAAATCCATTGATCCATTGGATCCAAATCCATTGATCCAAATCTAAAGTCCATTGATCGCAGGAGGTAATGCACTCAGTGTAATACTGATCATGCCCATAATTATTTCACAATAAAGATAAATATACACATGCCTGAGCAAAGACGATTCTCAGCTAAACAGATATTCCTCTTCTAGTACCGACCTGACCCTTAGGGCGCTAAACATTCTTGAACACGATTACAGACGTATTGCTTTCTTGTCCACGTTGCATATATGGTCATTGAGGGCCATCAAGGGCCAACGCCACAATCTGTACCCCAAAAACAACCCAATAATCCCAGACACCCTGAAACAGAAGTTGTAGAAGTTGGCCCTTACTACTGATACAGAGTCAGACATTTCCTCCCCCTTCTGGTTGAGGATAAGGTTAAGATTTGATCTCAGATCTGTGGTTAGGAGCAACTTCTAACTTCAGCCCAAAGAAACACCCTGACACACTCCGTAAGAATCTTCAACAGTGAGGAACATAAAGAAAAGTCTAATCTGTTTCATTAAAACAAAACGTTCATTAATATAATATTTTTTAAGACATTATTTCATGTTTCTGACCAGAGCACAATTGTTCACATTCAAAGTGAAGTTGAGATACAAAATGGAGTCCATAAACAAAGAGCCGAGGTGGTTTCTTAAAAAGGCTGACCGGCCGCTTCTTGTTTCCACATGTGAGCGGTGTTGTCCATGCCTCAAGGATCCAGACGTCTCCATATGGTAGTGAGCGGATCCGAGCTAAGTGGTAATGAGTCTAGCCCAGTCTATCCTTTCCTCTGGGCTGACACAGAGTCGCTCTATGTCCAGTAGTGTATAGTTAAAATCTATAGGTAGTCCAGTATATTACAGGTCCTATGTCAGTCCTACTAGGCAGCGCTGCAGATGTCTTAGGCTGCTGTTAGTGTGGTTGCAGGCTACTAGTATCACATACACCTTCCATCACTCGCTCTCCCATCACACACATTAACTGGCCAGCCAGTGAAGACAGAGAGAGAGGAAAACGGGAGGACATGGAGAGAAATCCTGTCCAAGTTGGAGAAAGGAGAATATCCACCTTGCAAAACAAGGGATTCTCCTTCATCTCCTAACTTCTCTCCTCCTTGGGGGTCAGCTAAAACCCAGGGGTCAGCCAGTGTCGGAGCTGATCCATTCCACGATGCAGCTGTGCGAGGTAGAAGTCCGCGTTCCGAGAAAAGTCGGTGCAGACGGTGGAGTGGGTGTTGCCCAGAGCACAGTAGAGGGCAGTGCCTCCCAGGCTGATCACCACGGTGACCAGGCAGAGCAGGAAGAGGAGCAGGCACGAGTCTCCGCCCACCTGGTCTGGAGGAGGGAAGAGCAACACGTTTAGATGTCTATTAACTGAGCTTTATTGAACCGTTTCTTGTCTGGAGAAGAGAGAAGACGGGGAGAGGGTGACATAGTAAGAATGCAGACACACATACACTTGATTATAGCCATTGTTGGGCATATGTACACTGACTCAAACACACCCTCACCCTGGTCAAAGCCGTCATCAGGTACTTTGAAGCGGACCCTGCGCTTAGCAGGATGTTTGTGCGGGACCGAGGAGGGAGCAACACACACATTCTCCACACACACACTCCTCCTCCTCTTCAGGATGGACACCAGGCTAGGGGCAGGGGTCATCTGGAGGTCAGAGGGTCAGTGCTAGGTCAACTGGTTAGCATACACATCATACACACACGCCATAAATATTCTGTACACAATAGACACATACAGCTGACATATATGGATACACACATAAAACACAATAAGTTTTGAAGTGATTCATATGTTGATGATGTAAAGAATATCTGTCTGTAATGAGGAGTGGTGTGTAATGAGGAGCAAACAGACGCTGCACTTGAAGCATTTATGAAACTACTTTTTCCAGTTACTAATAAGCACGCATTCATTAATACAATTACTGTAAATCCCCTTGGATTGATGAGGAATTGAAAAATTGTACAGTTGAGAGGGATGAGACAAAAGGTGGCAATTCTAAGTCTGGCAGCCCAACTGATTGGCAAACGTACTGCAAATTAAGAAATCATGTGACTAAACTACATAAAAATAAACTACACTATGAAACAAAGATAAATTATATAAAGAATGATAGTAAAATGCATTGGGGCACCTTAAATTAAATTTTTGGGAAAAAAGCCAACTCGGCTACTTCATTCATTGAATCAGATGGCTCATTCACCACATAGCCCACTGATATTGCAAACTACTTTAATTACTTTTTCATTGGCAAGATAAGAACACTTAGGGATGACATGCCAGCAACAAATGCTGACGCTACACATCCAAGTATATCAGACCAAATTATGAAATACAAGAATTGTACTTTTTAATTCGGTAAAGTCCGTGTGAAAGAAGTGAAAAAATGATTGTTGTCTATCAACAGTCACAAGCCACCGGGGTCTGACAATCTGGATGGAAAATGACTGAGGATAATAGCAGATGATATTGCCACTCCTATTTGCCACATCTTCAATTTAAGCCTAAAAGTCATTCCACTACCGAAAGCCCGCTTTACTGGCTCAAATAACCGACCAATCAGACTGTTACCAACCCTGAGTAAACTTCTGGGGAAAATTGTGTTTGACAAGATACAATGCTATTTTACAGTAAACAAACTTTCAGCATGCTTATAGGGAAGGACACCCAACAAGCACAGCACTTACACAAATGATTGATGATTGGCTGAGAGAAAATGATAAAATGATTGTGGGGGCTGTTTTTACTAACGACATGCCACTGACTGAGTAAAGCCAGAGTTTCTATATATGCGGATGACTCAACACTATACACGTCAGCTACTACAGCGACTGAAATGACTGCAACCCTTAAAGAGCTGCAGTTAGTTTCAGAGTGGGCGGCAAGGAATAAGTTAGCCCTAATTATTTCTAAAACTAAAACACTCACTAAACCTTAACCCTCAACTAAATCTTGTAATAAATCATGTGGAAGTTGAGCAAGTTGAGGTGACTAAACTGCTTGGAGTAACCCTGGATTGTAAACTGTCATGGTCAAAACATATTGATACAACAGTAGCTAAGATGGGGAGAAGTCTGTCCATGATAAGGCGCTGCTCTACCTTGTTGACAGCACTATCAACAAGGCAGGTCCTACAGGCCCTAGTTTCTACCTTCTTGACAGCACTGTCAACAAGGCAGGTCCTACAGGCCCTAGTTTCTACCTTCTTGACAGCACTGTCAACATGGCAGGTCCTACAGGCCCTAGTTTCTACCTTCTTGACAGCACTGTCAACATGGCAGGTCCTACAGGCCCTAGTTTTGTTGCACCTGGACTACTGTTCAGTCGTGTGGTCAGGTGCCACAAAAAAAAAGGCTTAGGAAAATTGTAATTGGCTCAGTACAGGGCAGCATGGCTGGCCCTTGGATATACACAGAGAGCTAATATTAATAATATGAATGTCAATCTCTCCTGGCTGAAAGTGGAGGAGAGATTGACTTCATCACTACTTGTGTTTGTGAGAGGTATTGACATGTTGGTGTACTGGAGTACTTCTCCTGTCTTATCCGGTGTCCTGTGTGAATTTAAGTATGCTCTCTCTGATGCTCTCTTTCTTTCTCTCTCTAAGAGGACCTGAGCCCTAGGACCATGCCTCAGGACTACCTGGCATGATGACTCCTTGCTCTCCCCAATGTACCTGGCCATGCTGCTGCTCCAGTTTCAACTGTTCTGCCTGCGGCTATGGAACCCTGACCTGTTCACCGGACGTGCTACCTGTCCCAGACCTGCTGTTTTCAACTCTCTAGAGACAGCAGGAGCGGTAGAGATTAGAGGTCGACCGGTTAATCGGAATGGCCAATTATTTATTAGTAATTTGGGACGCCAATATTTTAATTTTTTTTTACATTTCAAAAAAGAAATGTATACCTTTATTTAACTAGGCAAGTCAGTTAAGAACACATTCTTATTTTCAATGACGGCCTAGGAACGGTGGGTTAACTGCCTTGTTCAGGCAGAACGACAGATTTTCACCTTGTCAGCTCGGGGGATCCAATCTTGCAACCTTACAGTTAACTCGTCCAACGCAATAACGACCTGCCTCTCTCGTTGCACTCCACAAGGAGTCTGCCTGTTACGCGAATGCAGTAAGCCAAGGTAAGTTGCTAGCTAGCATTAAACTTATCTTATAAAAAACAATCAATCATAATCACTAGTTAACTACACATGGTTGATGATATTACTAGATATTATCTAGCGTGTCCTGCGTTGCATATAATCTGACTGAGCATACAAGTATCTGACTGAGCGGTGGTAGGCAGAAGCAGGCGCGTAAACATTCATTCAAACAGCACTTTCGTGCGTTTTGCCTGCAGCTCTTCGTTGTGCGTCAAGCATTACGCTGTTTATGACTTCAAACCTATCAACTCCCGAGATGAGGCTGGTGTAACCGAAGTGAAATGGCTAGCTAGTTAGCGCACTAACTAGAGGGACGGAAGCTATACTGTTTCACTGGCAATACTAAATTGCCTATAAGAACATCCAATAGTCAAAGGTTAATGAAATACAAATGGTATAGAGGGAAATAGTCCTATAATTCCTATAATAACTACAACCTAAAACATCTTACCTGGGAATATTGAAGACTCATGTTAAAAGGAACCACCAGCTTTCATATGTTCTCATGTTCTGAGCAAGGAACTGAAACGTTAGCTTTCTTACATAGCACATATTGCACTTTTACTTTCTTCTCCAACACTCACTTTGTTTTTGCATTATTTAAACCAAATTGAACATGTTTCATTATTTACTTGAGGCTACATTGATTTTATTGATGTATTATATTAAGTTAAAATAAGTGTTCATTCAGTATTGTTGTAATTGTCATTATTACAAATATTTTTATTTTTATTATTATTTTTCTTTAAATTAAATCGGTCGATTAATCGGTATCGGCTTTTTTGGCCCTCCAATAATCGGTATCGTGTTGAAAAATCATAATCGGTCGACCTCTAGTAGAGATACTCCTAATGATCGGCTATGAAAAGCCAACTTACATTTACTCCTGAGGTGCTGACTTGCTGCACCCTCGACAACTACTGTGATTATTATTATTCGACCATGCTGGTCATTTATGAACATTTGAACATCTTGGCCATGTTCTGTTATAATCTCCACCCGGCACAGCCAGAAGAGGACTGGCCACCCTTCATAGCCTGGTTCCTCTCTAGGTTTCTTCCTAGGTTTTGGCCTTTCTAGGGAGTTTTTCCTAGCCACCGTGCTTCTACACCTGCATTGCTTGCTGTTTGTGGTTTTAGGCTGAGTTTCTGTACAGCACTTTGAGATATCAGTTGATGTAAGAAGGGCTATATAAATAAATTTGATTTAAAATTTGATTCGACTGCACCGAGCGGTTTGTCTAAACTACTGGCACACAGCTCGGACACCCATGCATACCCCACAAGACATGCCACAAGAGGTCTCTTCACAGTCCCCAAGTCCAGAACAGACTATGGGAGGCGCTCAGAACTACATAGAGCCATGACTACATGGAACTCTATTCAACATCAAGTAACTGACTCAAGCAGTAAAATAAAATTTAAAATAACATCAAATACACCTTATGGAACAGCGGGGACTGTGAAGCAACACAAACACTGGCACAGACACATGCATACACACCGACACACACACGATAACATATGCACTATACATACACATGGATTTAGTACTGTAGATATGTGGTAGTGGTGGAGTAGGGGCCTGAGGGCACACAGTGTGTTGTGAAATCTGTGAATGTATTGTAATGTTTTAAAATGGTATAAACTGCCTTAATTTTGCTGGACGCCAGGAAGAGTAATGGGGATCCATAATAAATACATACAGTACACACACAAGGGGGCAGTGTTGTGTATGCGTACGACAAAGAGCAGACAAGGTATCCCCACTAGGTGTCAGCGTACACTGCTCCTATGTCAACCTCTTAATTTTGACTCGGATACTCAGAGTCAGGCACTGGTGACCGCTGGTTTCACCTTATGAAGTGACATCACCTTGTGACATGAACGACCGCTGATCACCTACAGGGTCGCAACATGCAGTTGATCTCATTCCCCCCTCGGATAAGATAAACCATGTAGTTCATCTGAAACATTCTTATGCTGCCTGGGATTCCTGCATAGCCCTAAAATCTGGCTGTAGTTTTGACACTGCCAGATCAACAGTCAGGGCAATAGCACACATAATACTATCATCCACACTGAACAAAAATATAAACGCAACATGTAAAGTGTTGACCCCATGATAAAATATCCCAGAAGTTCTCCAAACAAGCTAATTTCTCTCAGATTCTGTGCACAAATTTGTTTACATCCCTGTTAGTTAACATTACTCCTTTGCCAAGATAATCCATCCAGCTGACAGGTGTGGCATATCAAGAAGCTGAATGAATTGCATGGTCATTACACAGGTGCACCTTGTGCTTGCTGGGGGTTGATATAAATAGTGAAGAGAACAGGTCCCCCCCCCTCAACCCCAGTGGAACACCTTCATGAACTTCAAGAAATTCTGACTTAACAAACCACTGTTCATTTCCCAGGACAAATTATCTAGCAAGCTCGCTCAATATCCATATGTGTTCCGACATGCCCCCAAATTAATATAGTTGGTTCACAGTTGCTTTTGATATTTTAACCTGCGTGTCCTGACCACATTTGAGTGCACGTGGCCGATATTGTACTGAGTGTACAAAACATTAGGAACAGGGCCTCCCGGGTGGCGCAGTGGCCTAAAGCACTGCATCACAGTGCTAGCTGTGCCACCAGAGACCCTGGGTTCGCGTCCAGGCTCTGTCGCGAACCCAGTTGTGCGTGGGGCGACGCACAATTGGCCTAGCGTCGTCCGGGTTAGGGAGGGTTTGGCCGGTAGGGATATCCTTGTCTCATCGCACACTAGCAACTCCTGTGGCGGGCCGGGCGCAGTGCGCACTAACCAGGTCTTTAGGTGTTTCTTCCGACACATTGGTGCGGCTGGCTTCCGGGTTGGATGCGCGCTGTGTTAAGAAGGTTGGGTTGTGTTTCGGAGGACACATGGCTTTCGACCTTCGTCTCTCCTGAGCCCGTATGGGAGTTGTAGCGATAAGACAAGATAGTAACAATTGGATACTACGAAATTGGGGAGAAAAGGTGGTCAAATTCAAAAAACAAAACATTAGGAACACCTTCCTAATATTGAGTTGCACCCTCTTTTGCCCTCAGAACAGCCTCAATTCGTTGTGTTACTCCTTTGCCAAGATAATCCATCCAGCTGACAGGTGTGGCATATCAAGAAGCTGAATGAATTGCATGGTCATTACACAGGTGCACCTTGTGCTTGCTGGGGGTTGATATAAATAGTGAACCTGTCCAAAGCGTTCCACAGGGATGCTGGCCCATGTTGACTTAAGTTGGCTGGATGTCCTTTGGGTGGTAGACCATTCTTGAAACACACAGGTGTGAAAAATCCAGCAGCGTTGTAGTTCTTGACACACTCAAACACACCCCATTCAAAGACACGTAAATATTTTGTCCTGCTGATTCACCCTCTGAATGGCACACACACACAATACCTGTCTCAAGGCTTAAACATCTTTCTTTAACCTGTTTCCTCCCCTTCATCTACACTGATTGAAGTGGATTTAACAAGTGACATCAGTAAGGGATCATAGCTTTCATCTGGATTCACCTGGTCAGTCTATGTCATGGAAAGAGCAGCTGTTCCTAATGTTTTCTACACAGTGTATATTTTGTACACAAAGAAAATCTATTACTGGTCAACATCGAAATATTACTCACAGCGTTGATTAAAGCTCAGAACGCCTATATTATTGACCTAATCGCACCTACCTCCATGTTACAGGCTTTGGTTTTTCCATGTATGTTTTTTGAGGTTGGACATATAGCTCGTTAGCACATAGACACACCAAGTGGTGTCACCTCGTTAGTCAGTATGTGTTACACCTGTGCTGGTTGCCGTCTCGTTAGTCAGTATGTGTTACACCTGTGCTGGTTGCCGTCTCGTTAGTCAGTATGTGTTACACCTGTGCTGGTTGCCATCTCGTTAGTCAGTATGTGTTACACCTGTGCTGGTTGCCGTCTCGTTAGTCAGTATGTGTTACACCTGTGCTGGCCCAGTGCTCCAGTTGTCTTGATAGATGCGGAGGGTTAACACCTTTAGTTGGCGCCTTAGTTTGAGTTTTAGACCAACAATCCTTTATCTGATTTTCCTGATTTCACTTAGCAACATTTTTTTTAGTTTCCTGTCATTAAGTTTCTATTTTTTTTAAATCTTGGGCAAATGTAGTTGGTGCGTTACGTTCCAGTTGTTGTTGCTAGTCAACTTTCTGGGGACATGAGTGTCTTTCAGAACCCCTCCTAAAACCACACTGGTTTTGGTTGTCAGTGACTGTTAGTTCTCCTTCTGTTTAAGCAACATTACTTGTTTTTTTGTTGGGCAACTTTACTCTTTTTACAAACAAGTGGAATCATGAACGATGGATTGTTCGTTATGTTTGCCTGCGTCTCCTGGATTTTCCTTCTGAGCAGCACATTCAAACGGTTCACTCTCGCAACACAGGCTGGTGGCGACACAGTCCTGCGACTCCCGCTGTGTCTAGACATTGGTGACATTGGTGAGGCAGGGGAAAACCAGAGGGAGGAAGCAAGCAGAGAGAAGTTAAGTGGTTCCATGACAAAATCCGTACTAATCTTATCAAACAAGTTAGGAACGGTTTCAATATGATCATCTTCCCTGTACGCCTACATTAAAATGTCATACGTTTTCATCAATGCTACGTGTCAGTGTGAATAACTGATCATATTTCCCCCCCCATTGCAGGGGTACAACATTACAATAGGGTGGCAGGTATCCTAGTGGTTAGAGCATTGGACTAGTAGCCGGAAGTTTGCAAGATCGAATCCCCCAGCTGACAAGGTACAAATCTGACGTTCTGCCCCTGAACAAGGAAGTTAACCCACTGTTCCTAGGCCGTCATTATAAATAAGAATTTGTTTTTAACTGACTTACCTAGTTAAATAAAGATACAAATAAAATGGTATAGCTAATAGGATGTTTGAATGAACCTACAGCAGCCAAGGTGATAATGGCTGGGGTCATTTTTATTGTTCTCCAAAACGGTTTTTAATTGTATAGAAAGGCAGTAAATGAGCATCAACCCCCACTCGGAGAACCTAAAACTGCCTGCGTGCTAATTACTGACTCTTACCCTCTGTCTCCTCACACAGGAAGACACCTCATCCATAACACTCTTCACTCTGATATACTACCTCACAACAGGATGGGAGAGAGAGGGGGGGGTTGGGTAGCCAGATGGTCAGAAAACTCACATCTGTGTGTAAAAGTTTCTCTTAGTGTAACAGCCAGACCTGGTTTATGGACCACTCCTCTGAGTAGCCATATTTCACTCCAACACACTGCCTAGGGAAACACTAATTTACAACAAAATGGCCATTAGGCTCTAGCTGCGTAGAAAAGTGATGAGTTGGCATTAAGACAGGTTGTCAGACTTCTCAAACACACAATCATGCACAGAACAATAAAATCCCTTTGTTCAGATAATCAGCAACAGTGTGTGTCACTGGACAACAGTCCCAGGGAGGGTTACCCAGACAGTTTCTCTCCCACTCACCTCCACTGTGATGAGTTTGGCCAGGCCATCGAGAGACGCAGCTCCATCTCTGATAATCTCCACAACAAACATGTCTTCTTCCTGAACATACTCCTCGCACAGCTCCTCAATCTGGTCCTCCTCCTGCTGCACCTCCTCCAGTGTGAGCTGCTCCTTCACTGCCAAGACTGAGATCTCCTCTAGAGCTTTAAAACACACGTCACTATCCTTCTCCTCCTCTGCCACCTCCTCCTGTTCTTCCTCTCCTCTCAGCCGCTCCTCAGGCTTGGATCGGCTCATTTCCCCATCTGTAGGAGGGTCAGGCCCCGCGTATCCCTCCTGAGTGGTGTGTTCCATCTTTCTCTCCGTCTGCTGTCCTGCTCCTTCGCTCCGAGAGTCTGTGAACTCAGCCCTGCCCTCCCTCTCCTCCCCTTTGGCGAGGGAGCTGTCAATAAGACGGTCTCTATGGAAACCCTCAATTCTCTCAGAGTCTCTGCTGTTCTGTGCCACGTCCAGAGCTGCAAAGTCATTAAAGCAAAGGCTGTTCATCAGGGCAACAGCTGGTTTGATTGGGTAGATGCTCTGGGAGAGGGTGGAGTCTGTTACTCTATGGTCCTCCTCCATCACTGATGCACACCCAACTAACCGACCAATGATAGAGAGCAACATGGGAAAAGTGTTACAAGCCTCCCCACCCCAACCTCTCCCTTTACAGTCCCCTAAACCTCCACACCCTCTGCAGATTCATCTATTTTTTATTTCGCCTTTATTTAACCAGGTAGGCTAGTTGAGAACAAGTTCTCATTTACAACTGCGACCTGGCCAAGATAAAGCATAGCAGTGTGAGCAGACAACACAGAGTTACACATGGAATAAACAAATTAACAAGTCAATAACACAGTAGAAAACAAAGGGGGAGTCTATATACAATGTGTGCAAAAGGCATGAGGAGGTAGACGAATAGTTACAATTTTGCAGATTAACACCAGAGTGATAAATGATCAGATGGTCATGTACAGGTAGAGATATTGGTGTGCAAAAGAGCAGAAAAGTAAATAAAAACAGTATGGGGATGAGGTAGGTGAAAATGGGTGGGTTATTTACCAATAGACTATGTACAGCTGCAGCGATCGGTTAGCTGCTCAGATAGCTGATGTTTGAAGTTGGTGAGGGAGATAAAAGTCTCCAACTTCAGCGATTTTTGCAATTCGTTCCAGTCACAGGCAGCAGAGTACTGGAACGAAAGGCGGCCAAATGAGGTGTTGGCTTTAGGGATGATCAGTGAGATTTTTTTAGTCTCCAGAAGGGCCACTGTGTAACCTATATCAGTAACTGAGAGGGAATCACTGGTGCTCAGCATCAATACACCTCCTAAACATCTTCTTCACAACCCCTTCCTCTTTTAGCTGCTGTTTTATAGGGTACTTGATGTCATCGGAACACATCTCATGTCCTGTCTATTCCCTCGATCTCATGTCCACTATAGAGACACACACATACAGAGACACACTTCCTCGTCCACTTCACTCAAATGGAAACAGAGCAGATATTTATTCAATGTGAAAATCTTTATCAGATCTGTAAAAAAAGAGGGAGCCAGAGATATACTCTCCTCACTAATCCAGCCTCCGGAACACTGACGTTGAGCGTTCTAACTTGTAGTCACGCCTGGGTTGTGGAAGTGAAACCAGGCCATGATAGAACAGGCAGGTAACACAACTGGGACTACATGTCTGTGTGTACAGGCAGGTAACACACCTGGGACTACATGTCTGTGTGTATAGACAGGTAACACACCTGGGACTACATGTCTGTGTGTATAGACAGGTAACACACCTGGGACTACATGTGTGTGTGTATAGGCAGGTAACACACCTGGGACTACATGTCTGTGTCTGTGTGTATAGGCAGGTAACACACCTGGGACTACATGTCTGTGTGTATAGACAGGTAACACACCTGGGACTACATGTCTGTGTGTATAGACAGGTGACACACCTGGGACTACATGTCTGTGTGTATAGACAGGTGACACACCTGGGACTACATGTCTGTGTGTATAGACAGGTGACACACCTGGGACTATATGTCTGTGTGTATAGACAGGTAACACACCTGGGACTACATGTATGTGTGTATAGACAGGTAACACACCTGGGACTACATGTCTGTGTGTATAGACAGGTAACACACCTGGGACTACATGTCTGTGTCTGTGTGTACAGGCAGGTAACACACCTGGGACTACATGTCTGTGTCTGTGTGTATAGGCAGGTAACACACCTGGGACTACATGTCTGTGTGTATAGACAGGTAACACACCTGGGACTACATGTCTGTGTGTATAGACAGGTAACACACCTGGGACTACATGTCTGTGTGTATAGACAGGTAACACACCTGGGACTACATGTCTGTGTGTATAGACAGGTAACACACCTGGGACTACATGTCTGTGTGTATAGGCAGGTAACACACCTGGGACTACATGTCTGTGTCTGTGTGTACAGGCAGGTAACACACCTGGGACTACATGTCTGTGTCTGTGTGTATAGGCAGGTAACACACCTGGGACTACATGTCTGTGTCTGTGTGTACAGGCAGGTAACACACCTGGGACTACATGTCTGTGTCTGTGTGTATAGGCAGGTAACACACCTGGGACTACATGTCTGTGTGTATAGACAGGTAACACACCTGGGACTACATGTCTGTGTGTATAGACAGGTAACACACCTGGGACTACATGTCTGTGTGTATAGACAGGTAACACACCTGGGACTACATGTCTGTGTGTATAGACAGGTAACACACCTGGGACTACATGTCTGTGTCTGTGTGTACAGGCAGGTAACACACCTGGGACTACATGTCTGTGTCTGTGTGTATAGGCAGGTAACACACCTGGGACTACATGTCTGTGTCTGTGTGTATAGGCAGGTAACACACCTGGGACTACATGTCTGTGTGTATAGACAGGTAACACACCTGGGACTACATGTCTGTGTGTATAGACAGGTAACACACCTGGGACTACATGTCTGTGTCTGTGTGTACAGGCAGGTAACACACCTGGGACTACATGTCTGTGTCTGTGTGTATAGGCAGGTAACACACCTGGGACTACATGTCTGTGTCTGTGTGTATAGGCAGGTAACACACCTGGGACTACATGTCTGTGTGTATAGACAGGTAAAACACCTGGGACTACATGTCTGTGTGTATAGACAGGTAACACACCTGGGACTACATGTCTGTGTGTATAGACAGGTAACACACCTGGGACTACATGTCTGTGTGTATAGACAGGTAACACACCTGGGACTACATGTCTGTGTGTATAGACAGGTGACACACCTGGGACTACATGTCTGTGTGTATAGACAGGTGACACACCTGGGACTACATGTCTGTGTGTATAGACAGGTGACACACCTGGGACTACATGTCTGTGTGTATAGACAGGTAAAACACCTGGGACTATTATATGTCTGTGTGTATAGACAGGTAACACACCTGGGACTACATGTCTGTGTGTATAGACAGGTAACACACCTGGGACTACATGTCTGTGTCTGTGTGTATAGGCAGGTAACACACCTGGGACTACATGTCTGTGTCTGTGGGTATAGGCAGGTAACACACCTGGGACTACATGTCTGTGGATATAGACGGGTAACACACCTGGGACTACATGTCTGTGTGTACAGGCAGGTAACACACCTGGGACTACATGTCTGTGTGTACAGGCAGGTAACACACCTGGGACTACATGTCTGTGTGTACAGGCAGGTAACACACCTGGGACTACATGTCTGTGTGTACAGGCAGGTAACACACCTGGGACTACATGTCTGTGTGTATAGGCAGGTAACACACCTGGGACTACACATGTCTGTGTGTATAGGCAGGTAACACACCTGGGACTACATGTCTGTGTCTGTGTGTATAGGCAGGTAACACACCTGGGACTACATGTCTGTGTCTGTGTGTATAGGCAGGTAACACACCTGGGACTACATGTCTGTGTCTGTGTGTATAGACAGGTAAAACACCTGGGACTACATGTCTGTGTGTATAGACAGGTAAAACACCTGGGACTACATGTCTGTGTGTATAGACAGGTAACACACCTGGGACTACATGTCTGTGTGTATAGACAGGTAACACACCTGGGACTACATGTAACACACCTGGGACTACATGTCTGTGTGTATAGACAGGTAACACACCTGGGACTACATGTCTGTGTCTGTGTGTATAGGCAGGTAACACACCTGGGACTACATGTCTGTGTCTGTGGGTATAGGCAGGTAACACACCTGGGACTACATGTCTGTGGGTATAGGCAGGTAACACACCTGGGACTACATGTCTGTGTGTACAGGCAGGTAACACACCTGGGACTACATGTCTGTGTGTACAGGCAGGTAACACACCTGGGACTACATGTCTGTGTGTACAGGCAGGTAACACACCTGGGACTACATGTCTGTGTGTACAGGCAGGTAACACACCTGGGACTACATGTCTGTGTGTATAGGCAGGTAACACACCTGGGACTACATGTCTGTGTCTGTGTGTATAGGCAGGTAACACACCTGGGACTACATGTCTGTGTCTGTGTGTATAGACAGGTAAAACACCTGGGACTACATGTCTGTGTGTATAGACAGGTAAAACACCTGGGACTACATGTCTGTGTGTATAGACAGGTAACACACCTGGGACTACATGTCTGTGTGTATAGACAGGTAACACACCTGGGACTACATGTCTGTGTGTATAGACAGGTAACACACCTGGGACTACATGTCTGTGTGTATAGACAGGTAACACACCTGGGACTACATGTCTGTGTGTATAGACAGGTAACACACCTGGGACTACATGTCTGTGTCTGTGTGTATAGGCAGGTAACACACCTGGGACTACATGTCTGTGTCTGTGGGTATAGGCAGGTAACACACCTGGGACTACATGTCTGTGTGTACAGGCAGGTAAAACACCTGGGACTACATGTCTGTGTGTATAGACAGGTAACACACCTGGGACTACATGTCTGTGTGTACAGGCAGGTAACACACCTGGGACTACATGTCTGTGTGTACAGGCAGGTAACACACCTGGGACTACATGTCTGTGTGTACAGGCAGGTAACACACCTGGGACTACATGTCTGTGTGTATAGACAGGTAACACACCTGGGACTACATGTCTGTGTGTATAGGCAGGTAACACACCTGGGACTACATGTCTGTGTCTGTGTGTATAGGCAGGTAACACACCTGGGACTACATGTCTGTGTC